>NC_048897.1:50880228-51057473 GCF_011077185.1 Oxyura jamaicensis | reverse complement strand
GGCCCGCCCCGCCGCCAGGCTCCGGGCTGGGGCTGAGGGGGCGGCCTTGGGGTGGGGGTGGGGGGGCAACGCCGAGCCCCCCGGCACCGCCACGGGGTGAGGGGGGAGCCCCGGCCTCGCTCAGGTGCCCGCAGCCCTCTCCTGGCCCCGGGGGTGGTGATGGGGGGGCGGCACGGAGGGAGCCCCCCGGGGGCTGGTTTGGGGAGGGGGGCTTCAGTTTGGGAACAGGAGCTCGGGTTTAGGAACAGGAGCTCTGGAAGTGGCTCTTCCTTCAGGAGAGGGGAGCTTGGAGAAGGGGCTGGAGGGAGAGCCCCCCCTGTCCTGCCCCGCTCACACCCTTTGGGAGCAGCGAGGCTCCCCTGGGGACGCGAGGGGCTGCAGCCCACCGGTGGGCCCACAGATTATCCCTGCCTTCGGTGCCCACCTGCCCTCTGGATTTTCTCTCCCTTCTCTTCCCCCTTGACAGCCAGAATCAGGCTGGCTGCACACTTGCCAGGTTCCCTGACCCCACAAGGACACGAGGCAAGCACCTTCATGAGCCAGCGCGGGCTGCACGTGGCCACAGAGGGCTACCAACGGGCTCACCTGGAGGAAGGATGCTCCTGCCGCAACGTTCAACTCCGGCATTGCCAAAGATCACTTTGCAGGGTCAGGTTTTGGGTTAAGAGTGTAAGCCAGGCATCCCAGGGCTTGAGGCTGTTCTGTGGTGGGGTCTGGGGACACATGGGTCTGTCACACATCTACAGGGCGCACTGTGAGCAAGGCATGGAGACAGCAGCTCCTGGGAGAAGACAGGATGCCACACAGTGACAAGAGGCAGAGCAAAACAACCCTGTGATGAAGAAGAAGAGCTCCGCCAGGGTGCTAAAATGCCATCCCTTTGCCTTGCTGAGGTGTCCCTCTGGGTTGGACAAGGCATCATCCACAGAGGGAAAGGTTTGTAAAATGGTAAGACCAAAAGATACGGTCAGAGGGTTGGCCATGGGGACTCCCCAGCTCGTAGATGAACCACAGCCAAGAGCCGGCTGAGAAACGATGAGTGGAAAGCAGCGGAGTCCCACAAACCACCAGGCCGCCGTGCCCAAGCACAGAGCGGGAGCGGGGCAGCGCGCGTCAGCTTGCTCACAGCCCTGAGGCACTGCCCCGAAGCTCACACAGCCAGCAGATGGGACTTCCTTTAATATTTCACTTATTATTTTTTTTTAGCTCAGACCCGACCCGTGCATTACAAAAGCCCAGGGATGTCACTGAGAGGACACACGCAGATAAAAGGCAGTGCTGACACTGTAATATCTCTGAGTTATTCCTATACCACTCCGAGCTTAAAAGAAACATCTGTTAGCAAGGTATTTGGACTATGAATCCATCAAAATTTGTGAAATATTGCTATCACCATTTCAAATGTATCACACTGTGTGTTATTCTTAACAAGGGGAAACAATTTTTGGAGTAGCTGCTGTGCAACTTTTTAAAGTCGAATAACATTTTCATTGAAAATATTCCAGTCTAAAAGCAAAGTTTATGCAAGGGCCTGTACAACGCTGCTCTTAAAACAGACCTCTGGATATGGAAAAGCAACTCGCTGCCTCTTTGTGCGAGCAGCAGCGAGATGTCCCTCTCCTCGCCTGAAGACCTCAGTCAGGTTTTGGTAGCGGCTGCGTTGGAAATGTTTGTCGCTGAGGAATTCGGTCCCACAGCATCCAGTGCCTCCTCTCGGAAGCTGTCCCGTTAAAGCGAGATCCAAAAAGTTACTTATGTAATGCTGGTTAACCATGCCTCTGTGCAAGGAGGCGGCCAGCTGGGGACAGAAAGCCAGTGGAGAGCGATGTGGTTTAGGCTCTTGTAGGAGGCAATAGTGTATTTGAGTAGCTTATTGGTTACTAAGAAGTGTTAGTCATGGGGAAAGCTGTAGTATTTATTCCGTAAAATGTAAATACATAACCCAAACCACAACGGAATAACCATGGATGGAAATAGTGGAGCGTTTACTGAAGGAGCTGAAACGCGTTTCTACAGAAGCTGTATTTCCTTCGCCCCATAGAGAGCAATTTACCTTGAACGTAGCTTCTGCTCAAGCCCGTGGAGTTACACATAGGCTGAATTCGGTCCAGGCACGCTAAATAACTGAGTGTGTTATATATTCCAACCAAAAAAGTCAATGCCAAAATGGAGCTAAAAATACAAATGTGGAAGGTCTGAAAAGCAAACAGTGCTTAATTCACTGGTAGATACAACCTTGTATGTTTTAAAGATCCAGCAAATCAAAAATAGAGAAGGTTACGTCCATGCTCTGTGCAAGGCACACCTCACCCAGCATCACATCTTGCGTGGGCGAGGGGACACTGCTGAGGCTCTCGCCTGTGATCAGTCCCAGACGCGCTCAGGGCTCTGCAGCCAGGTTCCTCCCTCTTTGATCTCCGCGAAAAACCTTCCAGGGGCTTCTGCACCTGGACAGCAAGGCTGCTGGGCTCCTCTGGAAGCTAGGCACCAGGTCACTGGGGATGTCACCCTGCAAACAATGGCCAGACAAGAAGGTGATTCGTGCACGTACAGCCCGCGACTGTGAGTGAAGTTTTGTCGGTGACAGCTGGCAGGTCTCCCGGAGCCCGGGTGCCCAGCTCTGCTTGCGGTGGTCGCTAGCTGAGAGGCAATTAGTGTTCTCTTCTTGGATTTGCCCGGACGTGTTCCTGATAAAGTCCCAGCCACTAAAATTTGCCCCGTTTCCAGGTTTCTTGCGCTCACGACTTACCAGCGGGCACTGCAGGTCGACGCTCGGCACCTCTAGAAATTAGGCCGGCTCTGTTTACAAGGCAAACTTCTCCCCTCATGGCAGCATTTCAGGAGATGCCTCTGGACTTGGGCAGAGCGAAACCTTCCCAAACCAGTTCTTGTATCCTGTGTTATTTTTAGAGCGGCTGCACCTTTTGGGCTCCAAAGTTTGCAAACAACCTGCCTTGGGAAAAAAAAAAGAAAAAGAAAAAAAAAAACTTGTCTCACCAGATTTGTGCTTGAGCAGAAACAAGCCTAAAACCATAAATAAATAAATAAAGTCATATGTCAGAGACGTTTTAATGACATGAATTACAGGAGGAGATGCCCATAAGTGTGCTAAGATCAATTCCCTCCTACCCTTTCCTTTCAACCGCCTAAGCTTGTCAATTAAAACAAAGGGAACCGACCAAACAACTCCAAGGGATTACATTTTCCAAAGCAGCTCTTCGCTAAAGAGCCAGACTCCAGCCGGTGAAAACAAGTGCAGCTGCTTGAATGGCGAGAGGCACATTTCTTAGAGCCACACTGAGATTTTTAGGATTTCTCTGAATGCTCCAGAGCTGGCCTGTTCCACCAGCGTTTGCTGCTTTCTCTTGAAAAAAGAAATTCGTACCTCTCCTGAAATACAGGGCCGGGCCCAGCCTGGAGTTTCCTTCGACTTTCTATTTAAGTGTCTCTCCTGAGGTCAGGATCGCATCTAGAACTCCTGAGAAAACAAGAGAATCAGGTTTAGGACTGCTGTGTTATTCCGAACAGTTTTTGTTGTTTTTCCAAATAAATATAAAAACACTGCGTGGGAATACTAAAAAGTATATGAAGTATCAAAGCATGTAAGTATAAAAAGATATAAAGGCAGTCTGTGGTCAGCTGAAACAGTAGGATTATCCACTTCTTTCTGTTTTTAAGTTTTACGGATTAATTTTATTGTTTTCCAAATCCATGAGGAGGTTGACTGTCCCACGCAGGGAGACTGATTCCTGGTTTCTCCTGACTTGTTCACTCTGCCACTTTTGGAAGATCCCCAAGACTGAGCAAGCCTGGAAACTTCACGCCTCGCCTTCCATACATACATCGTCCGTCTGCTCCATGAGAGCGTAAGGCCTCTGCAGCTAAATACTGTTCCTTACAAGATGCTTGTGTAGTGCATCTAAACTAGGAGGCCTGGTCTCAGGGAAGTGCTTCAGCAATATAATTCCTAAAATAAAGCTAAAGCCATTTGAATGGTCTGTTACTAAAATTCTCCTGATCTGTGCTACGAACGCCTCTTTAAGCCAACTGTTGACAAATCATTTATACATTGCCTGGTCTCATCCCTGAGAAGCAAGAAGGACCTCCAGAGGGTGAGAAACGCATCCTTCCTGTTCTGAAACTGTAGCTGGTCCTAATGTTGCTCTCCTAACGAACACCATAAGGCCATATGGATATCTAAGATAAGCAGGTTCACTGCAGATCTGTTGAGTCATGAATACTTTTGGAGAACACCACAAGTGCTGGCAGCTCCCTCAGCGTACATACCACTTCAGTGTGTCTCCAGCACCGATATGCGGCTTTGTCTGACTTCGGCTGTGACTCTGATGTTTTAAATGCCTTGCTCTTCCTCTCTGTCTAGCATCACTGCCAAATGTACCACACCACGCAACCACATGGCACCTCCAGGGTGCTGACATCTGTCTTTGTCCTTTAATTGTATCTCGAGATCTGCTATCATCAGAAGCTTTCATGATTCCAAACACTAGCACGAGGCATCAATAAGCAGAGCAGGACAACTGCTGCAAAAACAGTTGTAAGAGAACACGCTGGGATTTGCTAAGTGAGCTTGTTCTGAGCGTGTTGACATCTGCTCTATTTGATTTCCAGCAATAGCAAAGGAGTTTAGGGGTAAGCACGATCAGGAGTGCTCAGAAGTGTCAGCACATCTCTGAATTTCATACTCATTAATGTGAGCATCCTCCCCTGAAAACGGGAGGACTCCTGTTAGGGATTCCCATCTGATCCCAGGTGGGAAACAGGGACATGACTTGTGGCTTCCACCTCCAGCAATAAGAAACTGTTGGGGCTGCTGGTGCTCACAGGCACTCAACAGGCCAAGAATCATTCTTGGAAGGTATTCACCAAACAACCTTACACAGAGAATGTGTATGAGTGTGAGCTTCCCCCAGAGACGTGATGAGAAAGAGATCACGGCAGAGGGAAGGGCGGCTTCCCCACAAGCCTTTATAGGAGGCTGCAGGTTGTATGGGCTTTGTAGGCCAAGTTGCTGTCCTAGTTCCAAGCAAGTGCCCTGTGTGCTTTGGTAACCCCGTGTGTGTATATAAAGGTGCACACACAGATGCAGGGACACACAGATACCCATCGCACTTGGCTAAAACTTACCAAGAGCAGCAGGATCTTGCCCAAGGACCTCAGTGGCTTATCCTAGCACAAAATCCATGGCAGTGCAGCACCTTTGTCGGGGCAACCCAGTTCACTACAAATATCCTACAGGTTTACTCCCTGTGAAATGGGTATTGCCCTGTATAGTAGAAGGAAGGAGCTCAAAGAATCCACGGTCCTTCCTGACAAACCTTTTAGCAGGACATCACTGCAGTGCGGCAAGGCTGTTTTATTATTGATAAAGTGAGCCAAGGAGCGAGGTGTTCTCTGAGTTTATTTTCAAGGTAGAGGCATTCTTACTCACCTGCTCTGCTCTGGGGCAACAAAAGACACTTGTAAATAGCACCAAAGCCCACCATCCCCTTTTTGTAAGTAACCATTACCCAAAAGCACCTGAACAGGAGCACAGCTTGTGTCAACAGCAGCGAATCGTAATTTCATTTTTGGTGTTTTCCTCCGTAAGCAATTAGCTGTTTTCCCCTTCACGGCTTCCATCACACACAGACATTGACTCAGCAGCCTAAAAGCAGGCCTTTAGCTCTCTGGGAAGTTGAAAGGTTCGGTGCAGTGCTGCAGGTAGTGGGATGCCTAGAGGAAGGCTGGCCGTATGATGAAGGAGTTGATTTGGTCTTCAGAAGGTCTAGGTTCAGCTTTGTGTTCCTGTGACACTGGCTGAGTCACCAGGAAGCTACTTTAGCCAAGTGCCTAAGCATATGCTTAAGAGCAAAGAGTAATTAAAAAAACGTGGAAAGATTAGAATTAAAGGCATGTCAGAGCCTCCCTTCTGGAAGAACAAGAGCGCTTTGAACCATTCTCAGAACTAAGGCAAAACCAAACATCAGTTCTAAGCAGGGCCTCAAACTCCAGCCCAGCAAAGAGAAGGCTTTCAGTCTCTTTTGGTTGGACTCCAACCCCTGGGAGCAAACTGGGAGAGCAACGAGACCCAGGGACGTTATGTGATCTCATTTACAGCATGTGACATCAAAGTGGTGCTGCTGTGAGGGAATACACTGCCCCATACGCCCAGTGCACCACCACGGAGCGACATCCTCATGTAACTGGAGTAGAAAGCCCTGGGCTGATCCTCCCTTGCGTCGCTCTGGCTTGAGAAGAAGGGAAACATTGCTGGGAGATGGAAGCAAAACCTTCCCCATAAGAAAGAAGCAAAAGTGAATATGCCTGGAAACCAGGAATTAAACACATTGTAGTCAGAGGTGGGTTTCCAGCATTTTCCAGAAATCAGGGCTTTAGATTACTGGCTGGCAGCCACACGGCCCCTGAACTGAAGGAAGGCCAATTTCTTGACATTGGCTTCAATGCAAAGGCAGTCTGTGCTCTCTGATACCTTATCCAAAAGATGCGGGCAAACCGACGCTGTACGTGTGTACCGTGCGTGTCTGATCCCACAGGCAAACAAGGCTTCAAAGGCCATCTGCAGGATCTACTGATTTTATTTTTAAAATACCAGTGAGCAAAGAGAGTACGGAGAAATAAAACTGAAGAACTGGGTCATAAAAAAGGGAGAAGAGAGACCTTTAGGAGAACTATCTAGAATTCATTTGAAGAAGGAGGAAGAGAAACTGCAGGAAGGCAGCACATCTGAGGACATCCCTTGCCTCACTCTCTCTTGTGTGTGATGGGACCTTGGGCACAAGGGGCTGCTCACCCACTTGGGCAGAAGGGTTTGCAACGCCAGACCCCTGAGGATGAGCGGGAAGACAGAACAGGAGAGAAAAGCGATATGGGAGAGAAGTGAAAACCAAGAAGGCAAATTCAGCCTGGGCAGAGGGCCAAGGCAAGGCCAAGTGCAATTCTAGAAAACGGGACCGAAGCCAAAGGCACCGAGGTGTCACAACAGGCAGCGCGGCTCTGCGGAGACGATCCTGAATGGCGCAGCTGGCAGGCGCACAGCATCACCCAGCCACGAAGAGATACGGGCTGAAAACTCGGTGTTTGAGCAGAGGGCTCAAGACGAAGGGTGTAAAACAGTGATTTCTATCCGTGTCGCAACCACAGTTAGGGTAACTCCGGCGTTGCTCAGCACCAGCCCCCCGGGCAGGCTGGTGTTGCACTTGGAGGCACAGAAAGCAGAAGAGCCCCGTTGCAGCAGTTTCCCCTAGGACCTCTTTGTTCCCCTGGTCGCGCCCTGCATTCCTGCCTGTTCCATCTCTGCCCTCTGCCTCTGCTGCCTTTTCCCACCCTCCGTGCACACACCCGCTATGGTAACCAGGCCAGAACTAGGTATTGTATGCAAATGACACCGCACCCCGATTCGAAGAAATACAGCAAAGAGTAAATGTGTGACGCTGTTTATAAAAGTCATACAGCCTGTGAACACTCCTCACAAAGAGCCAGCATTGAGCTTAAAACGTTCTGGCTGCCAAAAACTGCCATCTACCCTTTCTCCAGTGGCCCTCAGCAAGTCTCTTCACCTCTCATCTCTCTTTCCCCACGCAGCAGTTAGGTGCAGAGGCAAGGCAGGGCAGGAAATCCTGCTGGCTGTCCGCTTCACACCGGGCTAAGCACACGAAGGACAGAGGTGGGGCTGCGCAGGTTGGGGACTTGAGGGACTGCAAGGAGAAAATCGAGTGGATTAAGATGCGTGATTGGAGAGCAGAGCATAAAATGGGAAGGCAAAGAGGACTTAGAGACACTGAGTATTGACTTGGGTCAGGGATAGTGGATCCAAACCCCGACCCAAAGCACAAAACCACAACCACTCCTTTTTCAGGGGTTCCCCTGTGAGGGAGAACCACACAGAGGCCACCACAGAGGAGGAACCATGAAAGGGATGGCACAGCCAGATCACTTCATTGTATTTTCTGGTAGGTAAGCTTACTCGAAGCAGCTGTCTGAGTGTATTTACAGCGCTGAGAATGGCTGCACCTGGAGGCAACACCACAGTCACCAGAAAATTGGAGACCTAACTGGGCTGTCTGTGCCTGCAGGAGCACAGCTCTGCTTTTTCAGAGATAGCTCCCAATCTACTCTCAACCTTTCTTAGGATATAGAGAACTTACCGTACCTGGCATCATCCATTCCCTTTCCACACAGGATCACCCTGCCCTGCTGGTCAAAAACTCCTTTCACCCAAAACAACAAAATTGTCCAGTCTGAAAACAAAACAAAACAAAACCTCCACAGGCAGTGGACAAGACTATGAAAGCATTTTTTAACAAAAATAAATAAATAAAAGCTGGGCTTTGGTTTCTCTTCTGTTGCTGGACGCATGTAAATGCTGCGCTTGTTCATTTCTGACTCTTCCCAGCTACAGAAGTCCCAAAGGACTTTGTCTCCACAGGGTGAGCAGCTCCATGCCTCCCATGGCAGAGGGCACACATGGTGATCTGGCTCGCGTTACTGAGCAGGATCAGATGATAGGTGAAGATCCATGATGCTGAGCAGCAGGTGCAGCTGGTCAGCAGCTCGCAGGTCAAAGCCTTTTCCTTCTGTCTGAAAATCCTCCTGCACCTTTCTTTTCTGAATTAAGTAGAGGCTCTTCCTTCTCCAAAGACTCTTGTTGCTGCCAAGCCTTATGCATTTACTCATCTCTGCATGGATGTGATTATAGCACGGGGCAGGCACCAGCCCCGTATGTTTCAGCTCGCGTACACTTGCTATCACCAAATGTTTTGTAAAATTGTTCATTTTACTGTGTGCCATGAGAGATGAGTAAGAAATCCAGCAAAGACTCTGCCTCAGAGCCCTGAGTCTTAGGAAATGTAGATTGCCACTGTTTGCTGCCTTTGTATGCTGTTAGATTTTCTCCAAGTAATTTTATGCTGCTCAGCCACCTAATGACCTAAGTGGTCCCAGGAAAGGGGAATTGGCTTCCTCTTTGAAAAGCCTGGTGTTTATCTGCAATTTAGCTTACCTGACTTGTTTAAAGTGTTATCAGAATGCATCCACCTACTTTCTTTTATTCATTTTCACTTGATATCCAAGATTTGCTTGAATTGAGAATGTCTAAAGCCTCAGGCATGATCCTGGGTGTTCTCAAGTCTTAAATGCCACTGCTTAAAGAGTTAAAGATCTAGATGGCTGCACTAAGAGGATGATAAACTAATCACTCAGTCACTGCTGGTGAGCCTGGTGTCATTTACTGAAACATGGAATGCATTTAACAATGTAAGAGAAACTCCATGCAGTGCAAAAGCCAAAGATGATTGTTAGATTGTCAAGGTTTACTTTGGAGAAAGTCCTCAGTCTAATTACCTACGTTTGAGCAACAGAAGTATTTTTCCACTCATTGAAGAAGTTAACATTTTCCTTTCAGGCCAATGTGATTTTTCTAATGTGACTAAGGACTGCAGATTCTGTTCTGAGGACTACAGAAATTTAAGACAGGGACTGGGCTTCTCACAGTAAAAAATAACTCTTCTAGGGGACAAGTAAGAAATGTGTCCTATCATCATAATCTCAGGAAAAGTAGGTATCATAATTACAGTCCTATGACTAAACATTTACCTATCGATTTGTATCTTCTAGTTCTGCAAAACAGTTTGAAAGAAAAGGACAGTTCTCGGCACTCGACAGAAATAGTTTTCTTTTTATTTAAAAGCCAGGCTCTGTTTTGGTGTTAGAAGGAGGAAATGCTTCAAATCATTTTCCTTGCAGTCTCTGAACCATGAAGGAAAAGAAAGACCAGGTCCAACTCTTTGGTTTTGCATTTCAGAGTTTGGAAAACATTGTTGTTGGGTTTTTTCTCTAGCCTTAAAACAGGGTCTCAGTTAAAAATCAAGATATCAAGTATGAATAAAACATCAAAGGAATTTTGGGGGCTCACCCACTAAGCAGCCACGCTGCAAATATAAATGTTTTATCTTTTGTTCTATTAAACTTAAATCAGAATGTTTTAACTCCACTGGGCTAAGCAGCTGGTACAGGATCCTTTCCCACCATACCAAATCCCAGAGCTACTGTCAGTGGATACAACCAAAAGTCTTTCACTGATGAGGAAGTAAGGCCTGGGGTGACAGAAGATATTCATTCAGAGTAAAATGAAGGTGTCACCATGGCACATCTTTGCAGGTCAGTGTCAGTTTGACCTGGCAATAATAGGCAGTGCAGGGACATGGGTTTTGCACGTCCTAACAGCTTAACCAGAGACCCTGGATGGGTACTCTGATGTGGCTGCAGCACATCCTTGCAGACCTGTGTCAATTTGACCTCGCAAACACAAGTAATAATAGAAAATGAACCAATATCAGCTTTGCATGGCTAACTGCTTACCAGTTCTCCAGGGACTCGAGATGGGCACTCTGCTTGCTAGCTTGAGCAAAGCTTTGCCCGTGGCTCTGGTACTGCAACCCAGATGCCTTCCTCCGAAGAGGCAGAAGCACATACATTATAATCAAATCTACCTTCACGACGTGCCTGGCAAGGTGGCACAGGATCGCTTTCCCCACTGGGTTATGGCTGATGGCTCAGGTGGGTCTGCTGATGCTGGGGGCAGCCTCTGCAGGAGTAAGGAAAGCTTCAGCCTGATCCGTGGGATCAAAATTCAGGTGGAAATTCAGCAGATCAAATGCAGAAATCTACAGCATCCTCTCATCCTGAAATAAACACCAAAAATAGATCAAAATGCTCTTGAAAGGTGGCTATTTCCCTGCATGCCTAAAAAGGGAAACCAAATGAATACTCAGGTGTTGCTGTCTACACTGTAGAGATCTAAAGGCAAAAAAAAAAAAAAAAAAAGACAAATGCTATTCAAAGGAACCTGCTGTTCCTGCTGCATAAACCTTTCCCTCTACAAAGAGACAACGTTCACGCTAGGAACTGTCTCGCTAGCCTCACTGCACTTCATGAGAGAGGGAGAGCAAACACTTTCAGATCAACAGGACCAAGCAATGGTTCTACCGAACAAGAACTGGGAAACTTTCGAAGTGCACTCACAGCTCCAGAGACCGTAATCGCTACTGCAAACTATTTCTACCTTGCCTATATACGCACGCGCTTTAAGAGTTGAAAAACTGCCGCTCTAGTACTTCTCAGCAGCTAATAAAAATCCTTGTTAGCAACATCTGGATACAAGATAAGGGAACCTTGCAAAGAAACATGAGGTATTCAACAAGTTTCTGCACTGGGTTCATCATCAGTCCTCTGAGGACTTTGCTCCAATGTCCACTGAGGTGTTGGGGTGTTTTTCCATTGACTTCACTGGGCTCTGAACCAAGACCTAAAGCCTCCCTGCTGTGTTTTGGACATTTATTTGTGTTTGAACTGTAATAAGATCTTTCATTTTTCTTATTTCTGTAAAAACAAATAAAGCCACAGTGCAGGAAAGCAACTAAACACATGCTTATCTTCAAGCATATCCCTAAACCTAGTCACTTAAAGTCCGTAAATCCTATGGATCCCTGAGAAAGAAAAGCACATGCTTAAAATTAAACATGTGCTTAGGGGCTTTGCTAATTAATGATAGCCCCATGTCTTACAAGGCCCTAAGCACATTTTAAAGCATCTGGGGTTTTAGGGCCCATATGGGAAAAGTTGCATGGAAACCATCTCAGAAGTACAACTTTTAGTATTTTATCTAATGCTGGAAGCCTGTCTTTATGAGAGGTGACCCTGTTATTAGACTGATTCTGCTACGGTACCATTTACAAGTGGTTAAGAGAAGCGGTGTTGCTTGGATATTTGTAAAAACAAGGCTATCTGAAACCAGAACCTTGTCTTGGCTATTACTACAATGCAGTTCCACCACGATGGCCAAACTCATCACAGCAAAACTGCTTTTTGGAATGTGTTTACTGGCATCTCACGAGCAAATGCGTCTCACTTCAGGCACAATATTGTCCCTGGCCTCCTTCACTTTGCTTAGAGGAAGCGCTCGGGCATCCTCTCGGCTCTGGCTTCTGGAAGATAAGCGAGCCTTTGCCATTGGATCAGACAGCCAAAGGAAGACCGGTCCCGGTAATCTGCAAGGAGCAAAAAGCATTTTTTCTTCACCACACCTTGTTTATTTTGGACCTCTGCTAAAGAATTTTAGAACTCTCAGCTATCTTGATCACAGATAGGGCCTCAAATTTAACAACTTTGACAGGTCAAATCAGTGTCGTCTCTGGTGAGAGAACATCTGGGAAGCTTCTTTACAAAACAGTCCTTTCAATGCAGTTTTGCCTAAGAACTACTTACCCTTTCTACTGATTACTTCACATTCACATAGGTGCCACGCACCAACACAAAACGACACAAAACCTTTTGTACCAACACAAAACCTTTTACCTTTACAGCATCTTCTATGCAAGGGCCAAGACCTGCCCTTCCGTCACTTCTACACTCCTTCTCCTTACCTTTTAACAGATCTTCTTGAACTTCTTTTTCAAGACCCATCAGCGCACCCTGCTTTAAGATGCTCTTGGCCCTCCCTCTCTTTCTATAAAATTTTATGCTGTCCCACGTTTATAGGTTCATTGTTCTGCGAGCTGAACAATTTGGCTATACCGTGAGGCCATGTTTCCATGTCTATTAACGAGGAATCTGGATCAGATGTTTGCACACGCAATTCAAGTTAGCCAAAGCATGCAGTCTGGTGCTCCTGCTGGCTTTACTATTTACACAGACTGGGGAAAGAAAGGCAGGTGATATCTGAGCCCAGCATAAAGCCTTCAGAATAATTTTTTTAAAAAGAAAAGCGATTGTTTGAATGCTTCACATCATCTGGCTGCAGTGTCTTTGATCTGAGACCGGATTTACCACAGCTTCACACTTACCTTTGAGTAAAAGGCTGAGTCGATGCGTCACTCCTCCCATGCACCGAGAACAAAAGGATGCTGCAGGCTTCACCTAGAAGCATTAGCAGTATAGGACTCCACAATCCAGCATCTAAAACAAAACACATAAAATAGCTTCAGTCCAGCCCATAACGCTTTGGAGGACAGAAAGGAGTATAAGCACAGGAAACTTTTTATGGGTCCTTCTGCAGCCCTGTTTTCACGTTGCTTCTTCAACGTCAAGGACTCAGCTTACAAGGACTCTGCAGAGAGATGAAACTTTCCTAAGAAGTAAGAGTGATGATCCAGTTTTAAACTGCCTTTTGAGGACCACCTACATCACTTGTCAGAGAACAAGGGTTGGTTCCGCTGCAGGCAAGTGGATTTCAGACAGTCTGTGTGACAGACATAAAATACAGGTCAAAATTCCCTCGCTCTGGTATCTTTCCCCGTGCTTTTCCACAGACCACTTTCCATACAACCTGTGGAAATGAAATATTGTCTTTCTTCTGGTAGCAGACACGTAGAAGATTTTCCCAAGGAAACTTGGGGGAAAAATGTTGTTCACTCTACTTCCTACTCCCAAAGAAGAACGGGCGGCTGTGCTCTGAACAGACCTCAGCAAATTCACTTCTTTCACCACCAGATTCCTGTTCCCTACGCTAACTCTAACCTCTCTGTTTCCCTTCCTTTCTGCAGAAGATTGATTCGCAGAATTTGATTTAAAGGATGTTTATTTCCATAACAAAAATGATCAGGGGTCTAGAAAACATGACCTATGAGGAAAGATTGAAAGAATTGGGTTTGTTTAGTCTAGAGAAGAAAAGACTGAGGGGGAGACATGATAACAGCCTTCAACTATGTAAAAGGTTGTTGCAGATAGGAAGGTAATAAATTGTTCTTCATGTCCACTGGGTATAAGACAAGAAATAATGGGTTTAAATTGCAGCAAGGAGGATTTAGGTCAAGCATTAGACACGTTTCCTAAGAGGAAGGACAGGTGAGCACTGGAGTAAATTAGTCGGGGAGCGGCAGACTCTGTCACTGTTGAGGCAGATTTGCCAGGAATGGCTCAGACCTGGCAAATCTTGCCTTGGGGTAGATGGATAGATGATCTCCCAAGGTCCCCTCTGGCACATTTCCTACCAGTGTGTATTTGTAAGAGCCAATGTCATCACAAGTACCTTTGTTCCGTGGTAGGGGAAGAAAAAATCTTTCTTGAACACTCCCAGAGCTTTTTGCTGCTGGTTTGATCTGTAGCAGCAGTGCATTTGAAGGCATCCACAGTTATGTCTATCTAGACAATTAATTAAAGGATGATTTTTACAGACCTATCCCCTGCACGCGTTTTCTCTTACGGTTCATGCTATAAAACGACATCTCTGCACCCCATTCAAAAGCTTTTCTCCAGCTAAGAGATGCGGGACTCCCAAACAGATCTGTCCTGTCTGGGAGCAATGCAGGCAGCATGAACAGCGTCTGACGGAGGGGGCTTCGTCCTCCTCAGATCCTCAGGTCTCCTACCCACAGCCACACACATCACCCCCCAGGCACTGTTCAGAACAAGAGCTTTGCAGGAAATGCACGGACTACAACATCCAGGGAGCACTTGGCAGGTGAGGTCCCTCTCTGTCCTCCTGGTGGGTGACACAGTCCCACAGCACACACAGGGTTTGGATTTTGAAGCCCAGCCCTGCCAGCTCCAGTTGTGCCAGCCCAGCCAGTTCACTCCCAGTGCAAAGGACAATGGAATTGCTATAAAAATGCATCACAACTTCCTGCCACTGCCCGCAAGCCCTTGCCATAAAAGCCATTTGCTGCCTCACCAGCACAGGCTATATTCAATATAGACAAACAAGGGGATGCTCCTCTGCATACTCAAGGGTTCAAGGCCATCATCCTCTTAGATATGCAGCTAGAGGAATACAACTCTGTCTGATCAGTGAAGAAAATACAAACATAATCATTCAATGATGAAAGTAATTTCCATTTTCAGGCCTCAAGCAAACCAAGATGGCTTCACAACCTAACAGAACACGAAAAGGTTAACAAATATGTTACAAAGAGAGACTCTCATTCATTTTCAGATCTTTCTTTCCATCTTCTTTTCATTTACATTCCTGCAGAAACAGGGACTGAGGCTAGCAAGGGAAGCATTTTCTTTTGGTGTTAAACTTTATGGAAGCAAAATAGATCAGGATCCATTTAGGACTTTTTTGGGTCATCTGGAGATCAAGGCTAGCCAACCTGAGGCATCTTTTCTGCCATTTACACCCTGAGAAAGCTTCTGTGATTTTGTTTTCTTCACTGTTGCAATTTCTTTTCAAGTGGCATTAAAATTAACTTACCTGTGGAAGTCCGGGTAGCTTTCTTACTTCACAAAAACCACAACCATCACACTTCAGTCTGATTAAAACATTTCAAACAACTATCCCACAGAAAACACACTTCTGGTGTGATCAAGTCCAAAATGTTTACTTGGGTCAAGTCAGTTACAGTTTTCCATCCACAAAAAGGAAAAAAAAAATCAGTAAAATGCAAGAATATTGGGGAAAATCTTATTTAAACGTTCTGATTTTTCATCTGAGATCCAGGTAACGTAACTGCACTTTTCTAGTTGAAAAGTAACGTGTGCGCACACACATGCAACCCAACCAAAATAAGGGAAACATTTCTGGCCAATGAAACATCCAGTATGGTACCAAAGGATTTTTTATTATTTTTAAGAGGACTTCTTCTATCCTTACTTCATGCTACTACCCATGTGCAGACTTAATGGCGCACAACACCTCACAAGAGTTCCTCCTTCAGGTTTCCAGGTCAGGTTCCTATAAAGAAGCAGTGATTCCTTCAGGTCTTGCTACACCAGGCTAGTCTGGTAACAGGGTTTGTCTCCCTCTGCTGGTGTTGTTTTAGCTTTTAGAGTCTTGAAGGGTTGGAAAATACGAATAATATTTTCAGAAATCTTTGAGAAACCCAGGAGATACTCCTCACCCCGTTCTCTAATTCCTAATTGTTACTACTGAGACCAAGCAGTGGCTGAAGGTGCAATTAAATCAAATCACACTGATACATCAATGCTGCCCAGGAATTGCTATTTCTCTCCTCACACTGGTTTAAGATTCTTTGTTTGCCATTGTTTAACCTGCTTTTTGAATCAGAGGCTAAGAAGGTTATACCCTGGGCTACAACCTGTCCATCGTCACCACCCAAGTCAGATGATAACCAAGCAGCCACACCACAATGTGCATGGGGCCGTTTAAACCAGAGAGCCAGACTGAGGGCCTTAACTCAAGTTCACCTTCACGTTTTCCCACTCTGTAAGAGGGACAGCTGAACTCCGTGCTCAGTTCATGCGTGAATGGACAATGCTCTGCTCGTGGAAGCTGCCACCCTGGCTAGGCAGCACGGACAGCAAATAAAGACCAGAGAGGAAATGCTGATCAGTTTAAGACAGGATATTCCTGGTCCTGAAGTTGGACAGCTACCGTAGGTGATCCTAGCAAGCGTAGGGGAAGGGGGTCTCATGGCTGTGAAGCAAATGCATTTTTGCTCAGGACCTGCTCCTTTGACTTTGGACTGATAGCACTGTCAGCATTAAACAGAACTATTTCCTTCCACTGATAACGAAACGTGAGAATTGCAGGGATGGGTACCTACCATTTTGCCACCTAAAGCAGATCTCACGAAAGGCAAATCTCACGCTACGTTCCTGAGCTATTAATTGCACCCCTAGGTCCGTACCCCTTTACCTGTTGTCCGCTGGATGTATTTTGGCTGCCAAAGGACCTGTCCCAGCGTGTCTCCCACCAAGGCACAAGCACACGGAGCAATCTGGCGGCACATCTAGGAGTCAGGGGAAGCTGATACACAATACCGTGCATACGGTAGGATTCATCTTACCTAACTCTATCCATCTGAAAGACAAGCATCAGGTCTAAGTTAGCCGTATTAGCTCCCCGAACAGTCAACGGTGACACGCATTGCCAGAGGGCAACTTATTCCACCGCTTCAAGCCACCTGTCTTGGGCGAGATAAACCCAAGCCAAAGAAAACGTTATCGCCTACATTTTTCACTTCAGAATAGAAGATCGTTGTCAGCCTTCCAGCCTGGCAAACAGCAGGCCAGTTCTGTTCTGTACTCATCATTCACCTGATGGACACGTGAGGCTTCGCAGAAGGCAATGGAAATGCCCTGAATTACTTCAGTGGAAAAACTGGTCATTTGCCTGCCTCAGAACAACTACGAATGGTTCCCTGGGTTGACCCCACAAAACTTTTGCATTCATTTGTTTATGCAAAAGATATTTTAGGGAAAACTAGTCTGGGCTAGTAGCTTTGATGGGTCAAATCTATTGCTTTCAGTGTGAAAACAGGATCCTCCTCGGAGCAGCTGCAGCTAAATCTCCTGTCTGAGAAATGAACCATTACAGCTGCATGTTAAAAAAGTGATCACCAGAATGTTTATTTCCTGGGCATAGGAATTAGGTGTGTATGTACAGTGCTAGTGTTTAAAGAACTCCCCCTGATACTTGTTTCAGCTGTGACTCTACCAACGATTACCATTTAAGTCATGTGTCAGATCCGAACTGCATTTACTTTTACATTTAAATGCATAAAAGCGGCCGTCAGAGTGCCATTACATCAAGAATATAGCATTACATCAAGATTTATTTAGCTGAATCCCCCATAATTAGGTCATAACATGTGATTAAGCAGTTGTTAACTGTGTCGTAGGGAAATCTACAAAGGGAATGAAATATTTAAAACAGTAATAACATACCTAGCCCGCTTTGCTATTTACGCACAGTTACACACACAAAAACAAAGGAGCAAGTCTTAATTACAAGGACAATTTATTTTGCTGACCTTCTTATTGGGACACAGGCCAACCCCACTGGGTTGATTTGGTTGATTTTGCAGCACAAATATTCCGGCCCCATTGTTGGAGCCTCTGCAGTCGTCTGCCCGGAGAAAGCAGAGCGCTTCGCCCTAATTTACAGCCTTCACAACTGGTCAAGGGCAGCGGGGAAGTACACAAATTACAGTTAAAAATAGAGATGGCTTTCTGAAATCTCGTTCTGGTGGCTAAAGGTGAGGGGCCAGGAACACATACGCCTCATTCCGCACTGCCTCTAAGTCCATTTTCATCTTTTTACTTTTCCCCTTGGATCCCGAGCTCCACTTCAGTTTTGAACTTACATAGGAAGGCAGGAGGTTAAACCAAACTGCTAACTGTGTCTCTTCAAAACTGACATTTAATACAGGGTATAAATCACTGTGGGAGCCTGTTATTCCTTCAGGAATGCAATTACATAGGGTCAAATAAAACATGAAAGAACCCAACAAGTTTTAAAATGTAGTATGTTCTCAAAAGCAGGCAAGAAGGAATGCAAAGCAGTCCAAATATGCTAACATCCACATGTTGTCCTGTATGAGGGGGATTAGAAGGAAAGGTTTCTGTTCTTTAATGATTATGTTGTTAAGCATAGGTATGTATGCAGGTTCAGGGCTCTTGCTGAATACCAGTCCATTCAGGAGCTTTGGGCAGATTACTGTATTTATTTAAAGCAGGTGTCTTTTATGTATCTCATTATTTTAATTGCCACTGTAGCCCTATTTAAGATACCGCTGCCATTTAGCACACAAATGGGATATGCAAAATGGACATTCACCTTTTCCTTCAAGGCTCTGGGCGCAGACCCTACCTGCCTTTCATGTGTACCTTAGCAGCGGGCGTTGTTGGGAGAGAGACCATAGTATTGCAAAATTCCCTCTTTGATAAGCAAATGCCTGCCTCGGTCCGATTTAGGCCACTTCAAAACTCTTTCAGTCTCCTTGGCTCGCCTTTGAAACAATGATGGAGAATAATAGGTAAATACATAAATAAAACCTCGTGCAGCCTGTTAAAATCTGCACAAAAGACAGATTAAGCAGGTTCAGCACCTCCTATAAAATCACTCCCTGTCACCATTCAAGTTTCACTCCTAGTTCTCCGAGCGCAGAATGAACCTCCTGCTTTTATATTTTAGTTACACGGTTAAATAGCCTAGAAAGAAATGTTGTGTGGCTAGAGAGTCCAGCAAATTTTAAGGTCAGCTTTTGCCACTGTCAATTTCACTAGGCAGTATTTTACACCTTGAATAGTTAAAGTAAGCAAACTTTGAAGTTCCTTAATTGAAAATCTGGGATTTATTGAAGGCAACAATTTTATCTGAAAGTCTTTTTTTTTTTCTGCCAAATGGGATTTATTTTTTTTTAATTCCAAATGAAAGATTTTATAGAAAAATAAAATTTTGAACATCTTAATTTGAAAATTGTTGGAAATGTTCCCTTTTCTCATTTAAAAAAGGTGACTCCTCCCTAAGAAGGAGTGATTTTTAAAATGTATATATATATATATATATGAAAAAGACTATTTCCCTTTTAAAAAGCCTTAAACTTTTAACTTGCTTTAACCTTCTTTTTAGATTTTGATTTTCACTTTTGAAAATAAAACTTTCACTTGTTAACCCTCTCCCTCTGTAAGCAACGAACACAAATAGTGCTGTGACTCTTTTTTTTCTAAAAAAAATAGGTACATAAAAACAAATATATGAAATAAATCACTACTCTTTTTCTTTTATAAGCAAGCAGAGAAGTGAGAATAAAAATAGAAATTGGGGAAAAATAAGGGTTTCCTCCAGATCTTTAATTATTTTTTCCAAAGCAAATTTCCTAATGGAAATATTACAAGTGGGGAATTCTTCCTACAAAGAACCCATAGCTCCAGCTAGCAGAGCCACTGATTTTACATACATTAAGACTGCCAGAATAAAACCTTAGATTTCTTTAATTTGCTTGATAGCAGCCCACTGCACGGCAGTTACGTGGGTCACCGGTCCTGCCAACACTTCCATACATTCTCCAAACAATGCCCGCGAATGAGGTTTAGCAGAACAAAGGCTTTGTTAAAGGCACAGATAGCACTACTGCCTCTTACAAAGATTATTAAATACTTCCTATTGTAAGAATAAGGCTTTAGTTGCTTACAAGGTTGCCCTTCTCCAGGCATGTGAGTGAAATAACTCACGCTAATCGTGTGCCTTAGGGTTGGTTTGTGCGGGGGGAAAGGGTTTTTTCATTATTATTTTTTAATATCAGCCAGAGTGACTCACCTGTTGCAGAGAAGGAGGTCTGGGAAACAAACAGTGCTCAAGGGTTTTCTCAAACAATCTCTGAGCCCTTCAGTTTACAAAGTTCTAGTGCCTTAATTCTTTGCAACAAGGGAGTAAAAACTGCTAGCTAAAATTTATCTTCAGATAAAGAACAGACCTTTCACTTGTCCCAGTGATAACGTCCCCAGATACAACCGAACGGTAACTGTTTGTAAAACTGCAGCTTGTACTTCCAAACAAATTGAATGGTGTGACTGCAAGGAGCCGGGGATCTGCAGCACCACTTCCCAGGCGGGGAAAAGATTTGCGAAGAGCAACTCTAGAGGAAAAAGAGAGAATTAAAGTAGTGGATAGCAAAATATGAATTTAGCTTCTAATCGGAGGTTGTGCTTCACATACAGAGGATTCCCCGTTCTTAGTATTGCTGCTCAGAAAAATGTTTACAGTGAGAAAGCCCACACCTTCACAGAAAGCACCCCCAGAAGCTGAGGACACGCTGGTTTTGCTAGTTCAGGGCTGTCGCTGTCAGAGGTGCAGAGTTTGTGTGATGCTGATGTCCTGGAGCACCATGTGAGACTCCAGTCCTGGTGCCTGTGGCACTCTGAGAGCCTGCCGCTCTGCTTCCACAAGAAATGAGCCTGGGAGACACGAAGCACCTGGCAAAAGTTCCAACATTTATCATCCTCTCCAGAAAGTCACCATTCCTCCACCTGCGAAAGGTTATCTCCTTCAGGTCTAGTTTCTTGAGCTTTCCTCTGATGAGAAAAAAAAAAGAAAAACCTAAACCAACATACAAAGTTACAACAAGTAGAGATAACATCCCCGCACTTCAGCGATAGCTCCAGCGTGTTCATACCGGGTTACAGCCTCTCCTCATGTCTGCAGAAGGGTTGCCCTGGATCTCAGCCATTCTGTTTGCCAATTCGTGACAAAGATCCTTTCATAACGGATCCCAACTCATCATCCAGAGAGGTCTGATGTCGAAGTAGGCTTATTTCAGCCATGCTTTCAGATTAACATTGGTTTGCCTTCCTCATGCAGCGTGTCCTGGAAAGGTAATAGCCTCGTCACATGCTTGGCTTGCAGTATATGACAACTGCAGATATTAAAACCCCTCTTTAGGAGGGAAGTGAAAGGCTTCCTTCTCTAGAGATGGAGCAAACAAAACCATGCTATGTACATTTTATCTGCCTTCAGCCTGTTTTAGCTGAAACATCTACGCCCAATCTTAGTGACAGTGGACATGCTGCTGGGGTTCTTAATACCTGATTATAGAAAACCCCACATCCACAGCATGTCTCTAGACAATAAAGAACTAAAAAAAAAAAACCTGTGTGTGTACAAAGTTAAAGATCCATCTCTTTCAGCTGCATTTGGTACATCCCAGACTGTAGCAATCCCTCGAGGGGAAATACAGAAGTCACTCACCCAAGCATAACTTAGATGCTGGATGTGCTTGCGCTGGGAGGAAGCAGTGTCAGTCCAGCTCTAAATACTGGAAGTCATAACACATGGAGTTACAAATCCGATAATAAGATTGGTTATACTGAAACCGGTAACTTAGAGAAAAGAAAAAGCAGTGACTTTATCTAAGGAGAAAAAAAGGAGTTGGTCATATACAGGGTCACAACACCACTATCGGTGTTATACAAAGCTTCAGAAGAAACACTGGGTAAAGGACAAAGAAAGCTATGGCAAAATGTGACATAAGGGACAAACTTCAGTTCTGGGTATAACAACGGCACCCATTTGTGCCAGGCTACTCCATCCAAATACCAGGGAAACCCTTGATACGTTGCCACACAAAATGACTATTTAAAATGGAGAAGATAGGGATAAGCCAAGTGCTGTAAGGAGGATAATAAATGGGCTAAAATGGAGATGATAGCAAGTTGTACTGTCAGAACAGCTGAACCGAAGGGAGGTTACTGGAGGAATTCTCAATATCAGCCGTGGGATGTCTGCATTTAACACTGCCTCTACCAGCGCTGCTGCAAAATGTAGCAGCACTTCTAACCAAATGTGCTGCAGCACAGTTAAAAGGCACCACCAATACCAGGAAGAAGGGCACATCCTACAGAGCTCTCTAGTTCTGCTGCCATGGCAGAGCCACCCTGCGTGGACACAGAAAGCGGCTCATCAGGAGTCACTGCTGTTGTGCAGGGCACTGGTGATTCCTCCTCAAGTCTTCTCTGCTCATTCCTATTTGAGTGAGATTAATTCAAAAAAGGTAGGTCAGGGAACAGGAGAAACAATTCGGGGCCACCTACAGCGGTCTGGCTTGGTGAATCAGGTGGCTCAAAGACTCGGAGGAGCCACCTCAGGGGACAACCTCGTGACAGCAGAGGGATGGCGCGAATGAAAGGTCAGTGCTGGCACCTGTGGCCAGCAATAAGGAGGGAATAGCACCCCGGGAATAGCACCGGGCATCTCAAGATGCAGCCTGATCAGGTTAGGAACAGAGTTATAAAATAAGGTGCCTGCTCTCATCTACAGGCAGCTCAGCCAGCACTAGGGCAAGAGAAATAATCTCAAAAACCTGATAAAAACAGCACTAGATACAGGTTACTCGGCAGGAAAGGAGAGCGTTGAAAGAAGGAACACGATCCAGCAAGCACTTAGAGATGAGTATCTGTGCTCTGCTGATAAAGTTATGGCTCAAACTCTATTGCCCATTTCTTAAACACTTTGAGTGAGCACACTTCTCGGAGTAACAATCAGATTCCAAAGGCACTGCACGTTAGATAGGATTTTCATGCCCTGGAAAGAAACCAGCGTTGAACTAGAACTGCCCCAGAGATCAGCAAACACATGAATTACCAGGCACTGTCATCTTCAGATTTAAAACAAGGTTCTGATTTGGAAAATCCAGGTCAAATTCAGGATTTCCGAGTACGTCACACACCGTGTGTATTGGCGGTTACCCCGTATGCCAGATACAGCGTCTCAGCTGCAGGGGCAGATCCTGAGGTCTGTACTCGGTGCTTTATCTGTCTTATGTCACTGGTAAAACTGGATTTTGATTAAGTATCATGCCAGGGATCCTCGCTCTGCTACGCACTCACACACATGCATGCGTTTAGGCAGGCAGTCTCATAAACTTTAACTACACGCAGAAATTCCCGCATTACCTCTTGGATGGGATCCAACACGTGAAGGGCACGCGGGCGGACGGTCGGTGCCCGCCAGGTACAAAGCTTTCTCTTTTCTCCCTGGGTTGAGTGCTGTCGTGATCTGCCCTATTGTCTTCGCAATAAAACTCATCAAATTCCACCAGGATAAAGTAACGAGCTGTAGCCCTTCTACCAACCTCCATCTGCTGTTTAAACCAGGCCAAGAAAACAACCAACAACGTCAACTCTTCATTCTGTTCCTCAGATCATCAGCTCTCTGAAAATAACACAATCTGAAAGGCATATGGACCTTCTCATAAAAACAACAAACACACAAACAAACCCTCAGATGAGTTTCCCAAGTCAGCAGGATTTGTCTGCTAATTATTACCGTGCAGAGGGTCCAACAAGCCCAGAGCCAGGAATTCCCCAAGAAGAGGGCAGAGTTCTTCACCCCAAGCGGGACAGTTTGGGCAGGCTGAACTGCTTCTGGGGGGCAGAACATGCAGGGGATTTAGCTCCCCAACCCAGCACAGTCACCGAGACCCAGAAGGCCAGCAGGGGACTTGTGGTGAGCAGTGAGAGCTGCTTTTACCCTTACCTTCCTGCCAGTGCCCCTCAGAGGTAGAGGCATGGGCTCTGCAGCAGCAGGGAACCCCACTCTGATTCGGGTGCCCTCCAGGAGGAGTTTTGACCTGTATGGGGAGGAATAAAGAAATACAGATAGATGAATGGTATCAGGTCTGGAATGCTGGGGGGGGAAAGGGAGGGGGGTCTGTAGGCACAGAATATTTGGGCCCTGAAGTGCTCTCCCCCTCACCAGCCCTCTCTGACAACTTGGAAAGGTGTCCATGGGGCATGAGAGCAAGGAGACAGGAACAACGCGAGGCTACAGCATCGTACACAAACACGACCTTCCCCACAGACCTGCTGGGACCTGGCCTCTCCTCTTGGCAAAGGGCAGAGGGGAACGACGAGAACCAACACGGCGATTACCTTCAGCCAACGGACCCCCACATCTCAGCTCAGAGCCGCTGCCAGCCCTCTTCCAGGGAGAGGATAGAGCTCACCTCCCCATCCAGAAAAAAAAAAAAAAAAAAAAAAAAAAAGTAGCATCTGTGGGAGAAAGACATATGTCTGGCCTCCACCGTGAACCCTGTGCCTGGCAGGAGAAAGCGATGCCGATTCCAGCCCCAGCTTTTCATTCCTGTTGTAACAGTCATAAACGCCTGCTGAAACCTAAGAAGAACAAGACTGTAATCCTAATAAAACAACATTCTGGAACCCTGAAAACTAGATGGAGGCTTCTCAGGCCAACTTTAAAATTATATTCCCCTCTCCAAAAGCTGCACTTTCTGTGCGCCGGCTGGATGGATGCTGTTGGGCTGACCCCAGGAAGCACTGTGATGTGATATTTCAGCAGGGGAGGCACAGAAGGCAGTCTCTGCAGCACAGCAGCCATCCTGTCCCCAAAATATAGAGAACCTACTGTGTCCGGACTCTCGAGGTCCCCTCCTAAAAGCAAGGCGGGATCTTTGTCTCCAAAGCCAGCTTTCTTTTCCGGGTGCCCCGAAAGCCTGACGCAGGAGAGCAGGCACAAGCTGTGCTTGTCTGGATGCAAAAGCCGGTGGAAAGGCACAAGTTTTCCAGGCTGAAATCTTTCCCTCCTTATTTAGACAGTTGCACTGAACATAATAAGCCCTGGGGCTTTCCTCTGTGCACCGGCCACCCCTCCAGTGAAGAGGAGCAGGGAGGAAGGGGTTCAGCTTTCCCTCCTCCCCATTATGCAGAGGGCAGCTCCCCGGGGAGATGACTGATGGCTGTGCTTGCTAGCTGGCACCCGCCTTTTGCAAGGTATCAAACCACCTAGTGCTTCTCTGTGGTCCCCAAAACACAGAGGGGACCGACCAGCAGCGAGCCTGGGGGTGGCAGATCCTCAGCGGCTGTAAATTCGCATCCTTCCCCTGGCATCGGCAGAGCTGGAGCGGCACCAGCGAGGGAGCTGCTCTCTGGAACGTCTGCGTGGCGAGCTGTGCCAGCCCTTTCAGAAGGAAAAGCCCTCTGTTGCCAGCTCCTGTGATTTTCCTGTGAATCTTCCCCGATGTTATGTGAAACCCGAGCTCCCGTGGTGCTCTATCCAGCACTTTTGCTTTAAGAAAAAAAAATCTGTGGTCCCTACGGTCTTAAAGAAAAAACTTCAGGAGATGGCCTGAACACATGCGAAGGGCTAAAAGTAGCAGGCACAGAATAAACCCATCGCATGATTCTTAAAAGACTCTTGGCATTCTGGAGGCCCGACTTGTGATCTGGGGACTGGCTGCAGAGAACCCAGCAACTAATTGGGAAAAGTGCGTCGTCTGATGACAAAGGCTTGGGTTTTGGTGGTGGAAAGCACTTGACAGCCCTCTAATCAGCTCTCCAGCACCACATAGCAATGGCACGAGTCATCCCCTGCAGGGAATAGTACATTCCAATTGCAAATGACCACAGGGTGCTAGTAATTTATCCGGTAAACAGCTTTCTTCTATCATCACGTGCTCTTAGAAGCATCAATTATTAATTAATGCTGCCAAGTCCCCAGTGAAGCAGGAAACTATTTGCAGGCAGTGGCTGGGGAAGCTCTGCAGGTGTAGCGATGCCGCATGGCCCGTGCCCTGGCCGGAGAGGTTATCGGGGTCAGGGCTGGCTCCTCTAGAGCTCTGCACGACTTCCCCGATTAACCCCCTTCATCCTGAGATGCTGCAGGAAGCAGCCAGATTTTCAGAAAAGGGCGGCACCTCCGTGTGCACCGAGCTCTGAAAATCTCATCCAACCATCCCCGGTGGGAAACGAGGGGCTGAGTATCTGCTCCCAGCCCCGACGTACTCTGAAGGGCTCATCCCGGTGCCGACACCGAGGGCCTTTCTGGCCTTGGGTGAATCATTTGACACCCAGATAAACATACCCAGCCGCGCAGCTCCTCCCCACGCCACAAGCCCTTACCTACTCATTACATTAAGATCGCTCCCGACTTCCTCGCTCGGCCCTGGCTGTGGGTGCTGAATTCTTAGAAATCTGGCCCTGAGCTATTTTGGATTGGCCCCGCAGAGCACAGCAGGAAAGGCAAAACCTCAGCTCGTGCGTGCAGCTTGCACGGCACCAAAGGGGACAGATCCCGACGGATTCACAAGAGCCTCAACTGTGGAAGAAAAGGGAAAAGTTACGCCAGCATTAGGGCACATCACAGACCAAAACTGTAGCATGCATTACTGCTGGCCATAAAAGAGTGAGCACTGCTAAGCGTGGTACCCATATGGAGGAGATTGGGCCACGTGTGCCTCTCACACGCTACATTTTTCCCCCTTAGCCAATACAGGCATCTCATCTCCCCCGTGCTTCTTTCTCAGGATCATTTCTGCGATGGAAAACAAGCCGTGGAAGTCACATTCCGTGTATTGAGTCAAATCAGACAAGTAGAACACTGCATGGTATTTCAGTCCAGAGAGAGGGAAGAGAGAGAGAGCTTTACACTTAAATAACTAACAGCTTCTAGCGTGACACAAAGGCAAACTTCACTAACCTTTAATTTTCCCCACCTCTTTGCTGCGCACAGATCCAATGAAATCAAATGAGATAATCCCAGCCTGGTGCAGCCTGGAAGGAGAGGTGAAAACCTCCCAGAGCTCACACAATCAGAGCGGAGCTCGGACATTGTCGACTTCCCCCTCAACTATTTCCAAATAAAACACTTTTGTTGCTTGGTTGCTCCTGCCAAATGAGCGAACAATAAAAGAAGGAACTTGCAAAGCTCCTATCCACAGGAAAAAAAAATAAAAAGGGAAAAAGAAGTTAAGGATCTTAGGAAAAAAAGGAAAAAATAATAATAATAATAAAAAAACAAACTAGAGGCCAGATCCTCTGGCTGGAGTAAACCAGCATAGGCCCAGCTCTGTTGCTTTACCCCAGGCAAATTGTGGCGTGGTGCTATGCTGCATTTCTCAGGGGTAGGGGGTGGTCTCCACTGGAAGATTGCGACACTGCAGGATACTTTTCCATATTAAAAAGGCGCTTTGGAGCGTTTTGTCTATTGCCAGGTTTTGGGTTTATTGAGGACTCATTTGGCAGAGCCATCCTGGAAGAACAATACAGATGTTTTATGGAGAAATAAACTGGGACTTGGGCTGGATTCTTTCAGCGCTGAATTCCACCTAATTTGGAGGGAGGAATGGCTCTTTTAATGAAGGGCGCAATCAAAACCTGTAGGAAAAGCCAATATGCCCTGGGCAAAGGGAGCAACAGATATACTGCCCCTCTCTGCTTCAGCAGCCCAGTAAATTCTGGTCTCTTTAGCGGAGCAAAAGCCTCCCTTCTTGCACCCCTCTTCACACGGGGAACCGGAGTCACCTCTTCCCTCCACAGCCTCAGCTGAGCCTCACGGAGGGAAGCGCTGGCCTCTCAGACACGAAGGGTTTTCACAAATGAGATCTGCCACATCTGTACGTGGAGCTGATCTGCTGACCTGTGGAGACAACGGGTCTCCGTGAGCTCTCCCTCGGCAGGGATCCACAGTCCTCTTCTTAATTAGCAGCATTTTTCGCTCGGCAGCTCCTGGAGCACCTGGGGATGATGCAGGACCTTCACCCACGAGAAACAGCAAGGGGAGGGCTGAAAAAGTCGAATCTCCACTCACAGACAGCTCTGGCTGGGCAGGCTGGACTCCCTTCCTCGCTGGGAAGGCAATGCCAGAAGACTGAAATATCCGGGTTTGTTGTTTATTGTCAGCCATTTCTTTTCATGCATTGTGCCTAGTAAAAACATCCCGCTTGATCCACTGCCCAATCCACTTTGTTTTAGTCCCCACTCCATGTACATGGAAAGGAACAGAGTGTGAGTACCCATTCAGTTGTGGCAATTGCTATCTACCAAAAAAAAGAAGTGTTTGCCCACCTTGTGCTTCAGGTCAGATCAAGCGAGAGAAAAGCTGTAGGCTAAAAAGCCTTTTCATTGGCTTCTCCCTTCCTTCACATCACACAACTTTTGCTCTTTGCATCAACCATCTCTTCAGATCTTTCTGGGGAGCTCAACACTTCGGCTAGCAAAGCAAAGGAAGAGAGAGGTGAGTGTTAACCTGACGTGCTCTCCCCGGGGTCATCAGAAGTGGCCAGATGTGCTGGGCTATGCTGTGGAAATGGCCATACCTGCGGGAAGCTGCAAGGTACCAGAAAATAACATGCAGCCTAGGCAGCTCCCAGTATTTGTTCGTTTGCAAGTCGAGGGATTGCCTGGTGGCAAGACAGAGCTTTCAGGAATTGCTTTGGGGCAGCATCTAGCGAGGTAGATTAGCCTGGCTCGGCTCCAGAAAGCCCTGAAGCACATGCTTAACTTTAACCCTGAGAGAGCCACTGAAATCAGGGCAACACTCAGCACCCAGCCAGCCGGGTGCCTGCTCATTCAGGGAAGCCTGGCTGGCACTTTCCGAGCTGCGCCGCAGCAGTGAAACCAGCTCACCTTCCCAGCTGGAGGTTTGTTCCCTGCCGGGATGCCTCAGTGGATCAGGCTGCACGGAGGGACAGCCATCTCCTTTCCTGAAACCATTTCTCCTCATTTGTTTCCCTCTTTTGAAATCAACAGCCAACTGTTCAAAAGTGCCTGTGAAATCTGCCCTGGTAGGAGCGGCTGGAGACATTCCTGCTAGCTCCTCCAGAGCCTGCATTTCACCATCTCTCGCAGTTTCTCTTCCTGTTTTTATTATTTATTTTTGTTTGTTTGTTTTGTTTTGTTTTTTGGTTGGTTGGTTTGGTTTCGTTTTTTTTTTAGACAGCACAAGGGATTTTGGAAATTCTTTGGAAATTCAGTTTAGAGGGTAGATATTCAATTCATTTCTCAGCTCTGGAGTAGAAAGCGCACATTTAAGGCATGGGTAGAAGGTTCCTTTGAGCCCCATGGAAAAGTTGTTCAGAGGATATGAGGGATACAGCAAAAACAAGGCATTGGTTTTGCCTAGCAGCTGAAAACTGACCGTACTCATAACTCGTATTTATCTGTTACTGCTACTTCAGACCTAAATACTTATTTTTAGCTGCCACTGACAAGTTAACAAGTGTGCTCCCTGCTCACCACTGGGTTAATGTATCCCGCTTCCTATTTATCTGACAAATGCAGTGATGGCCAGTTGTACGCTGTGCGACAGGCAATTTTTGGCCAGGCCTTCCTTTTGTGTCTCTGTTTGCTTTTGCATTAACCTGGGAGTATTAATCGGGTCACGTAGACACCCAGGAACATGGACCAACTCCAACAGCCGAAAGACACACACCACACGCAGAATCAACACACACAAACCACCGGATCGGGTGCGGTATCCATTGACACAACCAGATTAATCACGTCCACAGATTAATCAAGCACCCTGAGACATCACCAGCTTACTGCCCCTACCAGACAACAGGAGCTTCAGTCCCTTGAAAATGAGGTCCTGTCCAGGCAGGGCAATCACTAGCCCCGAACAGACCTCTGGTAGGACCCCTGGTCTAAATCCCACTGAAAGCCAAGTCCTTCGAGGCTCAGCACTCCCCAGAAACAGCCCCCAGAGTTGATATCCTCCAAGCCCAGGTGCTCTAATCCTTTCCCCAAACATGCCAAGTTTGCTCATATAACAAGGTGTTATTGTCCCCAGCTCCTACTGGAAGGCTGTTTTTGAGCCTCATTATTCTACATGGTCACAAACTTTCCTCTGATTAGAGCCCAGAGTATTTATGGCCAATTTGTACCCATTTAGCCTTGTGTCTTTGAACTTAAGTAGCTCGTGTTTTTTTTTTCTCTGATGGTTACCATCCTGACATATAGATGCACAGCCATCACCAGCCATCACAGCCATCACCCTTCTTCTCAGTTTTCATTTGTCTAGGCCAAAAACGTAGCTCTTTCATTCTTCTCTGTGAGGAATGTGAAACTGAGTGCACCCTCTGAACGTCTGATGATGCCACCAAGCTGTGTGGTGTGGTCGACACGCAGGAGGGAAGGGATGCCATCCCAAGGGACCTGGGCAGGCCTGAGGGGTGGGCCTGTGCAAACCTCTTGAGGTTCAACAAGGCCAAGGGCAAGGTCCTGCAGCTGGGCCTGGGCAATCCCAAGCACAAATACAGGCTGAGTGGAGAATGGACGGAAAGCAGCCCTGAGGAGAAGGACTTATGGGTGGTGGTGGATGAGAAGCTTGCCACCACCCGGCAATGTGTGTTTGCAGCCCAGAAAGCCACCCGTGTCCTGGGCTGCATCCAAAGCAGCGTGGCAGCAGGGTGAGGAACAGGTTGCCCCGAGGAGCTGTGGCTGCCCCATCCCTGGAGGTGTTCAAGGCCAGGCTGGATGGGACTTTGAGCAGACTGGTCTAGCAGGAGGTGTCCCTGCCCATGGCAGGGGGTTGGAACAAGATGATCTTTAAGGACCCTTCCAACCCTAACCATTCTGTGATTCTATGATTCTCTCGAAGAACTCTCCATTCTCTCAAAGAGCTCTCCATGCCCCCAGCATCTTCACCATCCTTTTCTACATGAGCCAAGCTCACACTTCAGGAACAAGGGGACCAGAGCTGCCCACAGGATGCCTCATGAGGCTTTACCAGTTCCTGGAAAATGCCATACCTACCTTCTACAGGAAGAAATACCTCCCAGGATACATTTGAAGTTGTACATACCTTTTTAAAGGCCCCATCCTGCGACGGAGGGACCCACACGTGTTTCTTCTCCTTTGTCATTTACAGCTGACAAGTCTCCAGTTTATAGTGGAAATTCTTATTACTCCCTAAACTCATGACTTCGCATTTTGCACTACTGGATTTCATCTCATTTCTATTACTCCAGTCTTCAAGGTCATCCGGTTCTTTCCGTATGGCACGCCTCCCAAGTTTGTGTCATCAGCAGACTTCAGCAACATGCTATGTTTTGTGCCAAGGCCATTCATGAAAATATTGAATAAGAGCCGTCCCCAGGATGAATCCTTGAAGCACTACGCTCATACACCCAGCCAGAGAGTTTTCCTTCTTATGCTACTTATTGTTGTCGCTCCGTCAGTTCTGCCGGCATCTTACAGTGCTTGTTCTAACCTCTAATTTATGTGATAAATCTGCAAATGGTACAACATCAGGTGATCTGCTGATGTCCAGAGAGGTAAGGTCCAGTGCCTCTTGCCTTGAGAGCCTAGCTATCCAATCCAAGAAAGCTGCCAGGTTTGGTGTAACTTCTCCCTGGACTCACACAAATTATTCAGGTTGTTACCTCACTCGTTCTGTCCTTGACTTCTCCTGATGTCCAGTTTCCTTAGGAATGGCAGCTCCACTGGCCTCAATGGAAACTCCACCACGTAGGCAGCTGGTCTGGGGCTGTGGAGCTCACATCCAGCAGAAGCAGAATGATCACAAACCTCAGTGCTACTGGCATGGAAAGAAAATAAAACCCAAGAAACGCCTTACAGACATAAAACATTTGGAGTATCCCAGACCAACACTCCCAAGTAAAGCACCTCGCAGTGAGCCAGTTCTGATATGACACCAAGACATGACGAGGACAGTTTCACTACAGTGGGTGACATTGGTGGTAGGGGGATGGACCAGATGATCTTGAAGGTCTTTTCCAACCTCATGATTCTATGATCATGATTCTATGATTCTATAGTCGGGTAGGCAAGATCCTACACCTGCCCTGTTGTGTCGTCCCAGGCTTTGAGGAACCATTATGCCATTGTGCATTAAAATTAACACTGTTAAATGAACCTCGTTAAAACACGAAGCAAATACCTCTAATGAAAGAGGTGTTGGCTGAGTTACTGTAATTTTACCTAACGTAGTAACACCGCTACGAAGGAGGCAAATGGTTTGATGCCTGTGCGCATAGCTGCCTTTATGTGCGAGCATTTTATTATTGATCATATGCACTGGCTGAAGTACGAAGTTGAACGTATTTTTGTCTTGTCTTAAGCAGGGAGGAAAAGAAAATGGTATCAATCCAAAGGGATTAAAGGTGATGTTGCTTTCCATTGATAACACTGAGAAATAAGCAGCTTGCCATTCAGAGTTCATTGCTATTTCTGTAATAAACACGTTTCCTGATGTATGCACGTGATTATAACGAGCACTGTACAGAAATGGCACCGTAATTTAGGCATAGGACAAACCAAGTGATGTAGTTCAAAGCTCCACTGCTCTCACTGGATTTTTGTTTGGTTTTCTGTTTTGTTTTTAACTGACTCTCCGTGCCCACAAAAGCAAGGATAGCCTCAAGGGTTACCCCAGCTGAAAAGCATCTGAAGTGATCCCCGCTGACCTTTCTTTCTGATAGCACCCCGCCTGCCTTTTAACGGAGGCCTGAACCGAGTCAGAGGTGAAACAGATAAATGACTGAAGATCCAAATGTTTTCTCAACGGGCAAGTTCCCACATGCTCAATTTTCTTTTCCTCCATCAAGGACAAGAGGGAAAAAATTGCAAGTGATTAGCTAATGAACATCTGGTTTGCTTTATTTGTGCTTCCTTGCAGCCAGGGCTTGCATTTACTAATTTTTATTTCCCATTAAAAACAAAATAAAGGAGCTTTTTTTTTTTCCAAAGCCCGTCGAGGAGCGAGGCTCACAAGTGTGGCCATTCTTTCCACCGCTGTGATTACCTGGCCCGCATGCCACGTCCTGTGTGGTTGCCTTCCGTCCTGAACTTTTCATGTGGTTTGACATGTCTTTAATTTAGACAATCAGACCACGTCTAACCTGAAACAAAAACACTCTTTGGAGATCCTGAGCCCTTTTTGAATTCTACAGATGTCAACCCAGCGGGATGCGATGTCAAACCGTTAATTATATGCACAAACAGGGCCAATGGTAATTACACACTAAACACAAATATTGTCTGATGTAAATATAGACTGATTGTGCCCCCGCACTGCTCACTATTAAAAATAGCTGATCTAAGGCCAAGCTCTGCACCAGCTTCAGATTTGGGCAACGCCATTGATTCACGTTGACCTGTGTTGCCCAATTCAGGTCCTGAGTTTATCTCCCTACTTCTTTAATTTCAAGGGTTTTCACAGAACTGAACATTTGACCTTGCACAGGGATAATCAGAGGTGGCGTTTATGAACAAGCATCTCACCTGAAAATGATGACTTGGTGATCTCTTTGCCGTCCAGCTCATAGAAATCAAGTTTTCCAAGGGGATTTGACCCCTCCCCTGAAATCCCCCAGTCCTTTCAGAGTAATGCAAGCAGGTTCCCAAAATCTATCACTGCTTTGGAGAATTACAGCCTTGCTCTGTGTGGTCACTTCAATTTCAGAGGCAACTTTGGCTCCTTCATTGTTTACCGTTGCCCAGCCTTGAACCAGGGTGAAGGAAATAAACTGCTAACCATAAACCTTTTAAAAACATATTCTAGTTTCTTCCCCCTGCTCCCACAGATTTACCTGCCATTTGCTTTGCTGATGAGTTGCACGCTCCAGCCTGTTGTCACAGCAGTCACGAAGACACCCAATTCTTGACGATACACTTTTATTCAACAGAATAAACTCCAAAAATATTGCAAGGACCATTTACAGCACATCTTGGAGCAAGATCCAAGTTGCAGCAGTGTAAATCTGGAGGGACACTCGTTTGACACTTGTAACTGATATCACAGTCTGCCCCATTTTATCACCCCCATCTTTCTTTATCGTCAAACTATCCAACCAACTTGTTCTCTAGAGAAGGATCATAAACCCACAGGTAATTGCAGGATGGCCACACAGACAGTAAAAAGAAAAAGCCTGCAGACGGGTAGTTCAAAGAGAGATTTCTCAAAAAACACTAAACCACTGAAAGGAGCCAAGCTGTGTCTCATTTGCAGATGTACTGGGAATCTATAAGTTTATTTAAAATCAGCCATAGCTGCAATACGCAACGCCTATCAAAATCAGACATTTACCCACAACTGTGGCTTTTGAAAGACGTGATTTACATCAGAACTGAAGAAGAAATAACAGGGCTTTTAGGCAGACTAATAAATGTATGGCCCAGATACATTTCCAGTAGCATATTTATTGTCCAAGGCCTCCCGTCAGCAGCACACTTAATTTTAAGCACATGCTTAAGTGCTTTACTGAACAAAGCTGAAATGGGGACCTACCAGGCAGCTCAAGAAAAGTACTTTCACATTAATTACCCTTCATGAGCAGTGATAGCAACTGAGATTTTTACCATTGTATGCACAGTCCAAGCTCAGATGCAGCTTTGTCTCTTGGAGCTGTAATCTAGCAAAGAAGGCAGCAACCTTGGAGTGTGAGAAGAGCTTTCCTTGCCTCTTAGGCAGTTCCATATGGCCCCTGGATGATCCAGCACAGAGCCCTGGAAAGGTTTCATCCAGTGCTGCAGGGGCCAAGGGGCTGGTGCACAGCTTTCAGAGCAGATGGTGGTACTGACTTACAGAAAGGTAAAGGAGGCAGGATTAAACAAAGCTACAACAATCACACTGTTATGCCAAATGACTTTATGTGCCTTAATACACAGCTGACAAGATGAGAGGCTCACCAAGTCTGAATGTTGCTTAGCATCCAATCCACCCCGGCTATTTAGGTAGGGAGTCAAGGAAAAGATCCAGGGTGACCACATGCGTTACAGATGTGTAAAATCCTCCTTGCTGTCCTTAGGCTAGTGGAAACACAAACACCTTCCTGAGTGAATACACTGGGTTCACGTTCTGCTCCAAGGACCATATTTGGAAAAGACTCTGCTGAGAACTCTGCAAACTTTAAAAGAGAAAGGAAAAGTAATGGTATAAAGTGAAACCTTTGTCAGTCAGAGGACTGCAGGGCTTATTTTGAGGTGAGAGACAACTTCAGAGAAGTGAAATGTTGTCAGGGAGATAATGATTTCCTGCAAGATTGAGCAATACTGAGTAGTCACGGCTCCTCAAAAAGCACATGAGGCAGGTAGGAGTATTCATGTCCTGAGGACAAGAGTTTGCACAATAGCGGGCAACTACTGGCGCGAGCAGTCCCACAGACTATTCATTACTCTGACCTTGCTGGGGTCACTTACACAAGAAATCGCTTGATTTTGTAAGTCTGGAGATCCCAAGAATGACTCTCGGAGTCTGCAGACTGCCTCTGTTCATTGAAGTGCACACACACACACAGAAGGACAAGCAGCTACATTAGCTCTGGGCCTCAGGAAGCCTGGAATTCTTAAGGTTGATGCTTTGTGGATGATCAACTGCTTGACCAAGTCCTGTCTGTGATGTGAACGTGCCCTATATAAGACACCAGAGAATCATCGTGGGAGAGAAAGGAGTTCCAGCTGAAAGAAAGTCATCCTCCACTCTGCATCATATTAAACACTAGAGAATCCACACAAAATTACCACTTTAATTGAAAGGTGGATTCTCTGGTACCTAACCACATCACACCATGATCTCACATTTTCACCTTTTCTTGCTCTTTTCCATCTTCCAATGTCGTCTTATAAGGGTTGAGTTTAGATTTCTCTGTGCTAGGAGGAGTGATTAGGTCTCATTAGATTGTTCAAACTGATTGTTTTTGAGACTCTCAGATTTGGGTGAAATTGGCCTATGGACAGAGATTGATAGGGCAAAAAGCAGGGCCAGGAACCCACACACCTGAAGTCATCCTGAGCATAAAATTTTGTTTTCCCGTAGGAAATCAGGCTAAAAACAAGGACCAAAACAAAGATGAATGTTACTGTATTGCAGACTCTCTCATTTAACACAAGACTTTGTGACAAATCTGGCATGTGTCAGTCCTTGAAGGACTTGGCTGAGTCACATCTCATGCCAGGGTCCATGCATACATACCAAGAAAACAGTTTTATTCTCACAAATTTTTAGTCTAAGTAATCTAGACTGGCAGAAAGTTGAAGATCAAGAATATATGATCGCTGCCCCCACTTTCAGAATAGGTAAGGGTTCAGATCCACAAAGATGTTTAGATGTTTCATTCCTATTTATCTCAACAGGAGTCCAGCTGCACTGTACATTTGCAGATTTGGGCTCAGGTAACAGTGTTGCTCTGGAAATCCGCGGGAACCCAGCACTTGTATGCGCCTGTTCAGAGCCTTAGATGCAAGAATAGGTCTTTTTTTCTGAGCCAGTCATGTTCAGCACACCAGAAGTGCAGAAATCCAACAAACACTCGTGTGCTAGTGTGGACTACTGCAGAGTAAACATGAGCCTTCTGACAATTTTCTCCATTGACTTTTAGAGACCCCACAGGGGCAATGTGCAAGCCCTAGAAGAGCGACCAGTTATAAAACACTGTTCTTTATGCTCCAGAGCCCAACTACAGCTGCTTCTGGCCTGCCCTGGTTTTAAAAGCCACACAGGACATGCCGGCTGCTCGATGTGTCGCATGGGGCTCACACACTTCTGCCTGACACAGCTTTCAAGCCTTCCTCCCACAGGTGAGTTGCAATCACAGGAAATAAATTCCCCAGGCCCAGTCATGTGTGCAGCTATGGGGTGGCAAAGTCAGACCTTTCCAGTCCAACTGGGAGCCTCCAAGCAAGAGCCCTGCATGCTGTCCTGGTCCTCTTTCTTTGTGGGTTTCTTAAGTCCCCTACAGATCCCATAAGAGGCAAGGAGAAAGATGGCAATTTTAGTGGCCATTTAACTACCATCCACCAAAGTCAGCACCCAAAATTTATATCCATGCAGAAAAAGGGCAGCCCAAGGACAGGTATATGCACAGGTTTAACAAGGTGATTGACTAGATAAATATAGGGGAGGGGAATTGTTATGAAATGCAACAGGAGCCCTGGATTTTCATTTGTTGTACAGCTGAAGCTCTTCTCCCTACTTCCCAGCACACGCAGACTAGGGCTTCACTGCACTGGTGGTGTCTTGTTCTACCTCAGGTGCCCTGAGGAAGCCCTGAGCCTGTCTGATTTTCAGGTCCCTTTCCTGCGTTGCCCACATGCCTCTGAGGCATGGGGAGAAGGGGCCAAGACTCACCAGGATCTGCAGCACCGAGGAGATGGGTGCTGTCCTCGGGATGCAACGAAACCCCAAGGGCTTCAACAGAGGCTTGGGGACTGATTTGAGGTGAATTAAATAAAAATCTTCCTGCTGGTTCTGGTGGCTTGTGGGTCAGAGGCCTACGGGCCTACCCCGGTACCTCAGCTCACAGCAGGGCCGAGGAGAGATCCCAGAACTCCCAGCCCCCATTAATGCCTGCAAAACTTAAAGATTTGCAGAGTTTACTTGCAAAGCCTTTTAGAAGCAGAGACGAGTAAACAAGAGTGAAAAGTTAAACAAAGGAAATACATTTATGCTTGTACTGTTTTCAAGTTTATGCAAACAATCCATTTCTAAAGCTGTCACTGACACTCCTGGCACGTTCTCATTCCCCAGCTCAGAGTCATGTTGGAAACTGAAATCACAAGCATTTCTGAGATGCTTTGGGCAAAATACCTCCCTCAGCTCCACCAGCCGAAAATCAGTGAGTCCACTACAGCCATGGAGCCGTGGCAACGTCCTCGTGCACTGACTGACTCTGGAAGAAGAGAGAGAAGAGCGTGAACTTCTCTGCCCACAGTGGCCATGGAATAAGTTGGTTTAGAGACAGTCAAATGAATTATGAAGATCAGTTGAAGCAGTAACAGCAGGAAATCATCAGGCAGAGCAGGAATTAGAAAATACTGCCTTCTAGCTGGTCAGGCAGTAAGTGGATCTGCCATCAGCGTAACCTTTTAGTCATGAGTTGAGCAGGGGAAGGAGACGAGGACAGCCTGCTTTCCACTCGCAGAGCCCTCCGAGCTCCACGTAGGAAGGGAAGACACCACTGGACCCACGTGCTACCATGAGAGTCAGTGCAGAGTGTTAATTAGCTGCTCAGAGACACTTTCCTGCTCATGTTAATTCACCTCCGGATGCTGGATTCTGCAAACAGCACAGCAGGCAGTGCAGGGGGTGCGGAGTGCTGGGGGTCCCGTTTGGAAAGATAGGGGTGTCCCCCTAAAAGTCCAGAGTGCTGCAGGAGAGCTTTGCTTCTGCCCTTTAACAGCGGGGATGGTGGTGAGAGGGGCAAGGAGCAGCCAGGGCTGGAGTCCTTCCAGCCTCCCCAGGCAGCCTTACACGGGGAAGAGGGAGCAGTCCCTCTGCCAGCGTTCACAGCAAAAATAATTGTCACTTTTCTACACAGGCTGCCAGGGGTAGAGGCCGCTGAGGTCAGCAAAGCCGCAATTTCCCAAACTATGTCTCCAAACGTGGTATGGGTTTAATTCAAAGTGAAAGCGTGCACTTTTATGACAGGCAAACAGCACAAGCGGCACTTCAGCTAGAAGACAGCACGGTTGCCATTCAGACATCTCTTCACCCTTTTTTCTCTCCTCCATTCAGCTGCACGAGCCAGCGTGTTTAACAGCTGATCCATCTGGAGGAGAGCCTCCAAAGTTAATTTCTAGCTTTGAGATGGTTACTGGTAATTGTAGGTAATTTCAAATATAATTGCAATCGAGTCAAAAAAGCTCTGTTTGCAATGTTTATGCTCATCACTCTAATTTAAGACTTAGAATGCTGGATACGCTGCTCTTCAATACACACCCATTTTTCATCTTCCTGATTTCACCACCAGTGATTATAAAAACAGCCCCAGCAAACCACAGTCTGCAATGCAAGGCAAATGTTTGAAAAGTTGCATATAAAGTTTCAAGCGAAGCTGCTTGAAGGTTAACGACGGAACATGTTAATGATTATCAAATAGACAGGGGAAGCCGCAAAGCGCTTCGAACACCGAAACGCAAGAGCCCCTCCGAATAAGTGGTGGCTAACCTTGTTTAGCATAATGCTTCTCTTCAAAGAAATGGAACTGTTGCATGTCGCAAATATGTCCACATGTCGTTTTAATACAGGAATAATTACCCATGGCATGTTTGTTAGTGGAAAAAAGCAAAGGTCTCCTGTTACTTACACATAATAAAACCTGCATTGTTTACCACGAATGAGTTATATGAGACTGGTAATAAATAAGTGTTGTAACAAACTTTGGTGCCCAGGCCTACAGACTGAGCTTAATATCTGCAGTTTGGTAGCACCCAGAGGCCCCCGGTAAGATCTGTGATGCTGGGCCTGCTGCAGGGTAAGAAATTGCCTCTGTTATGAAACACGTCAAAGATGGCACGGGCAGAATAAAAAGATTTAAACCCCTGAGCAGGGCGACGCAAAACATGCAAGCATTTCCAAAAAGCGCAGCAGAGAGGGACACACTGCAGGTGGCCTTTCTGCTCCCTCCACGGCGTGCCCCACGTCTGCAGCCACGTGGGATGAAAGCAGGCAGGGGACAGAGCAAAACCAAAGAGCGAGCTTTCAGCGCTGCGCGGATGCTACCGAAGAGGCAAATATGCAAAGCTCCTCAGATCTGCAACTGCTTGAGGCTCTAACGTGACCATTTTAAAAGCTAGACTACACCCCTGAAATTAACATCAACAGCTGCGTGCTGGCTTTACACACTTAAAATAAAAGATCTGGTTCTTAAAAAATACACTTGGTTTTCTACAGTTGACAAAACTGCTTTGTAGTTTTAAGCTTTTTAGTGGCTAAAGTTGTATCTGCCAAATCTATGCATGTATCAGAGTATCTCTGTCTGTATCTATATCCATAGCAAATCTCTGTGAAAATGTGACTGCTTAAAAGAAAAAAAAAGAAACAGAAAAAAAGAACCTTAGCTTGCTATGTTCTTGACTCAAAAAACCAAGATAGCTAAAGGAACTATTTAAAGCTAGAGCTACTTAGGAAATGATTTGTTTTCCTATGAAAAATTTAGAGGAAAATGAAAAAAAAAATAATGTTTTTCCTCAACGTTTTCCTACTTTTTGTTTTCAAATGAAAAAGTATCTTTTCTTAAACTGTTTTTGTTGGGTTTTGGCAGCCATCGAACCATTTGAGAAGTGTTGCAACAGAAAATTCTCCAGCCAGCCCTACTGAGAGCATCAATTCTGCACAGATTTGAGGACTTGCTTATTTTAATGCAACCCACAGAGGTAAGCCTCTTCGGAGAACTAGGACTGCAATGTTGTCCTTCAAACAAGGTATATGTAAAGGATCTGAAGCAAACTTTAAAAACCTGCTTTAGTAATGAAATGGCCTTATTTTAACTTCTCAGTAAGCTGCTTTAAATAGAGGAGGACGCAGCTGCAGAAGAACTGGTGGAGGCTGCACATGATTTGTAGCTCTGCACCACTTGACCCAAGGCAGATGTCGCTCCAGGCAACGTTAGCTGTTCCTTCATTCACTCCCAAAAGTGCAAGCCAAATTTTCTCTTCATTTCTGTTTCTTCACTCGAAGAATAAGGAGGACAATCCTTGACCTTAGTCTCAGTGGAAGTCCTAGTCACTTCTTTTTGGGTGTAAAGGTTTACTAAAGCTGAGGAGCTTTAATGAAAAACAAAAGAATAAAACAGAAAAATTAAAGGAAATTATTTTCACGGCAGCCTTGCAAATCAGCAAGGCTGCTCCAGAGTTCTGCAGGAGAAAGCCCAAACACTAGCTTCAGATGAGGTCGTGATCTCACAGGCATCACACCCCCCCAGCTCACGCCCTTCCCCAGCTGCTTGGCTCCATGTGTTAGACCCACAACCCCAACCAGCAACCTGGTAAACGTGGAAAAAGGAAAATCTGAATGATTTACGCTCCAGAGTCTTGCTGGTGGCCACCAGGACTCAAGATTCATCAGCAGAAATCCCCTCACCACTTCACTGTCACTGGGCCAGCGGGCAGCAACCACACAACAGGGCTGAGGCCTCCAGCTCCTGAGGACCAGTCCCACTCTGCTCCTTCAGCCTTGCAAAGTTTGTGCAGTGCTGTCTGTGACTATACCATCATATAAGGCTTTACTGAGAGGGCAAAATAATAGAGGGGCCTCAGATACGTGATAATCAAAGGCAGCTGCACACAAGACATTACACTCCAGCTCTAAGAATAACCATTAATTGTTTGCACGGGCCCAAAAAAATAGCTGCCATGAAAAATGGATATCAATTCGTGTCTAATGAGAGGCTGTTATAATAGAGAATTAAGAGTAAGGGAGAAAATTTCAGGACCTTGATTCTGACCACCTGGTGGAACCAAAACTGATGGTGAAACTGACTGAGACAATGCAGTCTGATCTTTAGGAGCCCAACCAGTTCTGTTTGTTAATTCCTTCGTGTCATACAACACCTTCCTGTTATATGAGGGTGGCTGGAAAAGCCTACGGTGTTACTCAAGGGAAAGGGCACGAGGACTGTGAGTCTTTCCCCAGGACTGCAGAGGACTTCGGAATGGGTTAGCAAGAAGAAGTATGGAAAAGGGATTTTTCTTGCCAATTTTGTACATACTGAGTGTCCCAGAAAAATCCCTCTGAGAACACAGAGAGCAGTGCTTTGAAAGGAGTGTCTTCAGCTCACTGATTCGTTTTGTCCCTTTATATTGTACTCTGTCTTTCCATCCAGGCTGAAGGCACTTCTGCAGACCCCGTGAGCCAACGAATAACCTCTGTCCATCTACAGGGGTCTGAGAAAGGCAGAGAAAAAACAGCTAGAGCTACCCTGACACCTCAGTTCACGTCTTCACCATGGCTGGCACAGTGTTTAGCCCGTGGTGATGAACTTGCAAACTTGTCAAGACAAATCTGAAGCCAACTTGCCATTACCTCCTAGCCTGCCAAGCACTCCTAAGTACAAAAGAAAGGCAGAAAGGATCCAAATCAGAAGCACAAAGTGAACCTACTGGAAGGGGCACACCTTTTCCTCCTCTAAGCTGCGGCAGCACACCGAAATGAAGGGCAGAATTATCCCGCCCCAGATGCTGCTGCTACGTCTGCCAAAGGCTGGTACAGCAGCAGATACAAGACTGTGCTCCTTGTCCTCTGGGTAGGAATTAGACCTGAAAGATGGCCACATCTTGTGTCCTTTACCATCACAGCATGGTCCAGATGGCAGCAGCTAAGGAATCCCAACGTGCCCTGGCTTGCTTTAGCCGACGACACCACAAGACCACGAGATGGGAAACGGTCTCCTCTTTATCTGTGCCTAAGTTAGGACCTGGTAGCCACGTGCCAGGGAGGAAGACGGCAGGGACAATCCGAAACCACGCACCCTTTGAATGAGATGTTACCGCTCCTCGGTGGAGAGGGATGAAACCAGCCAGGGAACTTGTTCCTCTCGTGAAACCTCCCCATTTCAGTTCTGCCATCTGGTCTCTGAGAGAGGCAATGGGTAATGGATGGGTAATCCCCAAGGAGCACAAGCCAAGTTCCCAGACTTATTTTTCAAATGCTTTGCATTTCACTGCGCAAGTTGGAACACCAGAAAAAAAAAAAAAGACCTTTCTTGGTAGCTGTTCTTCTATTCCTGGAACTTGGCAAAGAGACACTCAGTGATGCTAGAGATGCTCTAGTGTTCCAGAGGCTCATAGGCAACACAAAATATTTGGGAAAATGCAGCAAATGCAGGGCCAAGGAAAAATATTTCTGGTGACAAAAATCAACCCTAACCTTTGTAAAATGAGTGTCAACAACAGCATTGTTTATTATTACCAACTATAGCCCGGTTGTTACTTTTGAGCCAAGAGCTGGTCCTGATTCATATTCCATCTACGCTGCTCTGCATCGCAAGCCTCCATCCTGGTGCCTACCGTTCCACTTCGGACACTTCACTCTAGTATTTAACAACTAATCCACTGTATTTCGGATCCCCTTTTCATCCTGAATCACGTGGAAAAAAAATAAAACCTTAACCTGAAAACCTTGTGGTCAGGCTTTGCCGTTCATGATTTACCAGAATTATGCAGTGCATTGCATAAATAACCTTGAATTATAGATCTGACTTCAGCTGATCCCCGCACCTATTAATCCAGGTATTTGTATTTGCTCTGCACTCTGAATCACTTGACACAAGCTGCTGTTTCCGATTCGGTAACTAAAGCCATAAAAATAGGAGGCTGTTCCCTAAATTCATACCATTTGATCCTTTCTCTGAAGTCGCATTAGTACCCGTATTGGCAAGAATTTCATTTCTGGGCACAGCCTTGTAAGAATTCATTCATTTAAAACACCGAAAAGGAAAAGGGAAGTAATTGATGGCTAATCAAATTCTAGACCTTTATTTGAACAAAAGCTTTCTGTCCCTAGGAGCCGTACTTAAAATGACATGTAAAAAAGTCCGCATTTAGGTTTCAGCACGGCAAATGAAGGGAAGCGGATATCTCGCTACAGCTCCCCTGTGCTTATGTCTCCTGATGTGCTCCTTCCTTACAGCATCATCTCAGACCATTTTTGCATTCAAACAGGGTGAACAGCACTGAATGAATGAGCAGCTATTCAGTATTTCGCTCCCCCCTCGCTACATGCTATGTCTCTCTGTCCCTTCTTTTGCAACCTAATAATTTCTCTCTAGGTTTTTCTAAAGAGCATTTCAGTGTCTATGAGCGCTTGCCCAATGTTAATCAATTGCTCTTCACAAAAGGGGAAAGCGGTACACTTGCCATTGGATAGGCAAGGAGCTGAGGCACAGAAGGGAGGCCAAAAGTGCCCAGTGATTTTCAGAGCCTGATTCCAGATGCCCTGCCCATGATTATCCATGGTACCTAGTGTTGTATACCACGTTACGCGTTCAGCGCAGTACCCTTGTCGAATAAAGTGGCTGCTGGTGGCCCTTTGTAATCCTGCATTATCAGATTTGTAGGATCGTAGGTCAAGGTGATCAGCGCATGAACAGTGGCCCCGGGACGTGTCTGGCTAAGGGACGGCCCCACCTAGGGACTGCCCCATCTTCCCAGGCAGCATTACAACGCCTTAGGGTTGGGACCATCCAGTTCCCTGCTGAAGCACCGGCAGGGAGGAGTCCCACAGGCAATGAGCACACCAAGCGAACAGGAATTGTTCGTATGCATTTCTCTCAGTTGCAAAGCAGGGCAGTGGTCCAAGGGCGTGACAGCGCGTGGAGGTACGAATAAAGGTCTCTATCCCGGTGCACGTACGTGTACACGGGGTCATTTCAAGAGCTGTTTTGTGCGGGTATTTCCTTCTCAACCTGGAGAGTTGATGCAAGGAAAGGTTTGGTCTGGCCCTTCGGATTTGCAGTAAGACATCCTCATCATCATATTTCGTCATCCTCATTGCAATTTTTTTCCTCATCCTCATTGCAAATATTTTTCTAGCTGATTTTTTTTTAAAAAACAGGGATGAAGATTTCCCTCCTTCCTCACTCCCCAGTAGCCTGTTCCAGTGCTGCATTTCCCTCCTAGGAAGAAGTTTTCCCAACATCTAACTTGAACCTCCCGTGCTGCAAATTGTGTCCACTGCCCTTTTATACCACCTGCCACCACCAGAAGAGTTTGCTCGCACCGTCTTTGCAGCTGCCTCTCAAGCAGAAGTACTGAACGTCCTCTTAGCCTCCTTTTCGTGTGGCTGCAGCCCTGAAAGAGGCAGGGTGCCTTCTCCTGGCCCAGCCCTGCTTGCCCCAGGGGCCAGCCCAAGCACCTGCAGCACCACCCCGGGGCTCCCATCTCAGCTGCGAGCTGGAGTTTCCCCTCCCTGCAGGCAGCGGAGGGAGGGAGATTTGTGAGCCTCTGATCCCTCTGGCATGGACAGGGGACACGGCCAGAGCCAGCATCAGCAGGGGCCAAAGGGAAATTCACACCGGCGATTTCTTGGAGAGCAGAAAGGGCAGATGGAGTCTGTGACGTGGAACTTAAGTGCCTTTTAGTTCTGCGGGATCTTTCAGACTGCAGCACACAGGCAGAGCGATGGAGAGGCACCGAGACCACGCACAGGCAGCAGCAGACACCACCCTCTTAACCACTGACGAAGTAAAAAGGACCAAAAAAGCTGCTTTCTGCAGGTACCACCAGTCTGGGAAGCGTAACAAGAGGCACTCGGGCAGGGAGGGCATTTAGCCAGGTACAGTAAGGGAAGAGGCTGGGCTGCGTGGCAGTTAACCTCTGACAGACAGCCTGTAATATACCTGACAGAGAAAACAAACCAGGTGGTGCCACTGCTTCGAAAACACAGAGGCACAGCGGGGGGACTGGGAGGGGAGGAGGGGGGGGCAAGGGAAAACATGAGCAGGGGAGAAGGAAGAGGGCAGGAGTCGTTAACCCCTGCTAGCAAGTATATTTCACTCCCCATCTCATTCACTTGGCCGCGTCAGCTCCAGGAGGACTCCATCCATTCCCGCACATAAATCTAGCGAGTTTCTCTTTTAAAAAGGCCAGACGCTGTCTTTGCCATGGCAGTCCAGCTGGCTGGCCGCCTGCCTGCCCTGCGAACGGGCCACAAAAGCTCAGATTCCTAAGCTGGGGGCAGCACCATGCTAGGGGCTCTCAGAGCCCTCTGCTCCGTGCTGCATCTCCTCCGCTGCCCAGGAAAGTCACGGGTCCGCAGGGGACAGCACGGTCCCCTCCCTCCAGCTGGAGATGGCAGCCCACAAGCAGGCTCCTGGCTCCTGCTGCCACCCAGCAGAGACCTCAGGGAGGCCAAGTTTGCCACGAGCTATAAGCAGAGCACTCACCTGTAGGAGCTCTCTGGAGCACCTTTTGGTCGACTGCTTTCATCGATCATTCAGCCTCAGGGCTCCAGCGTGGTCTTCTCAGGCTCACAGGGGATACGACGCAGGACAAAACGCAGCTCTGATCCTCTCTGCGGAGCCACATCGTTGACAGCCCTAAGGAACAAATCACATTTATAACCCACGTTGAAAGCAGGGTTCGATGCCAAGAGAAGGAGCTTTCGTGGCACGGCTCGCATCTGCTGCTGGTCTGGAGCTAATAAAGTTATCTCTGGGTTCCAGCTCGAGGGGCTGATGACCAGGGACACAGAGGCCCCCATCCCGTCCCATTTTTAAAACCTGCCCAAATCAAAGCTTTGGAAAACGCAGCAAACAGTTCTGTCCTCAAAGTCTAATCTGAATTTAGACTGAAAAGCGAACGATTCCAATAAAAGAACAAGGGCACAAAATCCAGCTGGTTTTCCTACGGCTGCCTATGGCTAAGCAGCACTGCTTGTGAGAACTTAGTAACACGGGGGAAGCTGGATGGCCTTCCTCGTGCTGAGGCATCACAGGGCATCTTGCATACCTTGGCATTGTGTGGCCTTCCAGGACATCATTTTGACACCTGACAGATCAGACCTGATGGGCGTTCTTGTGTCACGGCAAAGCAGACACAAAAAGCACAAGGTACGTGCAGCCGGGTAGGCTGCACGGAAGGTCACCAGCGAGCAGAACGTTTTAAAACGTACGAACCATAAAGCATTGGTGGTGGTTTACGATGGCAAGGTTTCTTTTAGGGCCCGATCCGGTCCTCTTTGAAGTCAAGCGGAGCCTTTCCATCGACATCGGAGGGTGGGGGGGGTTTGTCTCACAGCAACTTACAGCAATGAGAACAATATTTTGCTCTGAAGTCATTACTTTCTGCCACGGCTGCTTTGAAAGCAGCCCGTCACCTGACAATACAGCCCCGAGGTACTGACAGTCCCCGTGGTTTATTTAAAAACGAGACTTGGTAACGGGCTCAGCTGCTTGGGAAAGGTAATGTTTTTCTTAAGCACGCCTCCTGTGAAGTGAATTAGCAAAATCTTCTTCGAACTGCAGCTGAAACATAAGGGCACAGCTGCCCTGGAGGAGTACAAGGGCTCCCAATGTAAACTCCGCTGATATCATCGCCATCAGAAGGTCATAAAATTGATGGATTATAAATACAGCCCTCATTTGTTTACAGCTTGCATTTTTGGGTCCTGGGTAATTAGCACATTAGCAATCTCTCAAAGTGAGCGCTTACAGGTGCCGCTCCGAGATAGCCCGAGTCAAAAAACTGCCCGAGAGGAACCCGGCTTTCCCTAAACACATTACGGTGGAGGGGAGCGATGGCAGCTCTGGGAGCGTTTAGCTACTTGATCACACCTACCCAGGAGCCAAGGGCGTAGGAGGGCATTAAAATGACCTGTTCATTTCCTTCAGCAGCACCCAAAAAATGAGAGATGTCAGCAATGTGAGGGAGATCTCCTCTCCGCTGCGCCAGTCTTCTCAGATTCTTTTCCCTCCATGTCAGGCCAACGAAGGAAGATAAAGGTCGCCCTATTTGTGGGAACTGGTGCTTAGTTCCTTTTAGTTACAGGCAAGATAAACTCTCTGTTGGGTCTCTGAAGGTTTCGGCCTGCAGACACGGCACTACCGAGCTGTAAGCCAGCCACCTTCCCCTCAGCCCGTCCTGGCTCCAAGTTCACGACTACTCCGCGCGCAGCACATGACACTTTCAAGTCACGTTTTATTTGTACAGCTGGGTGCTCAGGTTCATGCTTATTGTCTAATTAGCCAGCTAAACCACTTCTGAAAGGGTTTCAATGCTTTACCCCCAGCGAGATCTCCGTAGTGAGTGTGTGTTGAAATGCTAATGGGGACGAAGGATTCCTTTTTGTGGGACTTTGCAGTGTTTTGGATACATCCCGTGGGCCAAACCTTCAGCTACTATGGCTTTGTTGGAGCTGGGCTATTCCCCGTAACAGATGTGGAAGGACTCCTGACACGTAACAGGGTAACGGAGAAGCTGTTCACTACCCTTCTCGTCTGAAGGTGGCTTAAAACCCCACAGCCAACTTCCAGATTTTTGTTACCTTCCCCGGAAGCGTGTCAGAAATGCCTCCTGCAGTTAGACTGAGATTCCCCAGCCCGTCAGCTATTGACGTATGCCGTGTGTGCCCTGGCATTTAGACAATTTTACAGATCAGTTCTTTCAAAACACTTCTGCTGGTGTTCCTTGCTGCAGAGGTAATTTGGAAATCTCATACCACCATTTTTTTCACCCATGAAACAGGAATGGCAAGCGAGCAGTAAGGGCAGTCTTCGGCATACCCTGAGGAGCAGGGAAAAGCAACTCGAGAATGGCCTCTAAACATTACAACACTGGTAATGAAGAATGCTAATAACCCGTAATTATGTGCCTTTTTTAATTCCTCTTTCCAAGTGCCATGAATGCTAAATGATAGCAAACTAGCTCCAAAAATATTAATGGAAGGTTTCTTAGAGCAGAAGGATGGCTTTTGCCATTCTGACAGGAGGGGAACTTTGCCATTAAGATTCTTCTCCAGCCCAGCTGAAGCCACAGGGCACCACGGGTCCACTTCTTAGACCCTCACACCTCGACACACCCAGAGACCCATTTTCAGTGCTAGGCAATCTGTTTTATTATTGCTTTACTCCTCGGGCTTGTTTCATTGAGATGAGTTAATCTTCCTTATACATTTGCTTGACCTAGCACTGCCTCTGTAGCATCAGCGTGTACAGCAGCTAACTCCTCAGCTTGGCTCACTTCAAACCTGCTTGGAGTTCAAGGAGGCACAAATCCCACATCATCATTACCCAAAGAATGTTAAAAATAACTAAAATTCGTCACCACCATACCGTGCTGAACACTGCAACGATGCTTGGTCTGAAGAATTTACAGTTTCGCAGCGTTCCCTCTTTGGGCGCGATGCCTCCTTATACAAGTGCCTCCTGAGCGAACCAGGGAGGACAGGATCAAGCAACTGATTCCGTTTCAGACCTTGGAAATCGCTGGGATTTCTACACTCACGCCAGTTGCACTGCTAGGCCAATAAACACGACTTCAGTGGAAAATCTGACGTGTTTGATCCGATGGTGTTCCTGTAGCCGTGATGATCCAGCAACATGAGCAATGCAATTTTTCTGGCTGGCGAACCAACTCCAATCCGTGTCGCACCAACTGATGCAAAGGAGAGCAAAAAATTGACAAGAGGAAGAGATTTGTTCCTAAAGCTGTCCATTCCCCCCTGCTGCATCACCCGTGCTAACCCTACCCCCCCTTCCAAGTTTTGCTTCACATTTGATCTTTGCTAGCACTAAGAGAAAGAGGAGATAAGAGATGAAAAAAAAAACTTATCTTTGCAAAAAACAGACCGTATCTGCAATTTATCCCAGAAATCTCTCCGGCTATCCTGAAATGTTTCGCTACCATTCCCCCTCATTTGTTTTTTTCACACTGCTGTCCTGCTGCACTTTTGAGGCTGGATGATCACTTCATGTAAATTGTCGCCTCCCCGCTGAAGTCAAGGAGTTGAGTTGGTTTATAGCAGTTAAGGATCCAGTTCCTGACAGCTAGACTTTGGCAAAGAAAGGGCTGAACTGTGTTTTGCAAACAAGCAACCCAGTGAACTTCATTCTTTTTCTCTGTTCAGGAACCATCATTGGTTTGGTAAGAGATATTTGTTATTCAAGTGCTTGTTGGACAGCCTGGATCAACAACGGCTCATTCCAGAAACAGTTCATTTCAATTTCTTGCTGCTCATGGGGTGAGAACTGTCACCTAAATCAGATAGAGCTGATTCTAATCTTTGAGGGGATGAGTAAGCCTTTTAAAAATAGGAGAACAAAGGCCGATGAAGAACAAATACTCTTGTTCACATGTAAATACAAGTACACATACAAAGGACAACCATTTCCCAAACTAGCGTGCAAATAAAAATCCGTCCAGGCGTACACAGACAGTTACCCAGGACCCCAGCAGGCTCCGTCTGGCAAGTCCAGCTGCAATAAAAAGTATCTAGGGTTGAAGGAATTGTTAAAACCAGTCTGATTCAACCTCTGTCCCAACGGCAGCGGGATTCCAACCTCCAGTTCCTGCTCGTACCCCACTGAGCTGTGGCTGAACGAGGGTATCCTCCCCGCACAGCTCTTAAGGCTCTCGGTGACCCAGCGTTCAGGCATCCCTTTGCAGGATGCAGCCGTGTTTCATTATTCAGTGTTGATATTTGTTTAAGTTTTGATGTTCAGGAATGCTCACCTTGAGGTTCCCACTTATCTGTTCATGTTATTTCTGCTGCTGCTGGGTTAAAAATCCCTGCTGACGTCTTTTTGTGATGGGCAGACGAATTAAGTTCACCCGTTATAATCCCTCAGTGATTACAATGACCATCTTGCAGTACTATTTCTAAACTTTGGATAAGCGAGAAAAGCATCAAATAAATATGAAAAAAAATATCAAGTAAAGGTCATACTTCTCGTGACCTTAGGGAGCATCAGGATGAAAACAACGTCCTCAAACTGTACAGCAATTGTGTGCAGAGGATTCTTATGTTTTTTTCAGGTATGTGGGCAGAGGCAGAAAAACAAGGGGTTTTACAAAGCTCTGCCCCATCAGCTGCCTTCCTAAAATGGCACTTCACATCCTGCAGCCTCATTTACTGCTCTGTATTGCTTCTATGCTTACACCACGCTCAGGACAGTCTCTTTGGCTTGAGCATCTGAACGGCGAGCCAAACCAAACTGCTTGCAGGACGTTTTATGAAAATGTTAATATTGCTTTGTTACATTACCAGGCAGATGTGAAGCCCTTTCCACTTGAATTTCGACATCGTGGTGTTGGTGTGGCGCTGCATACGGCCGCATGCAGCCTTATGGTCCTCCTCATAAGACTGCACTGTTAGAACGATGTTATTGCAAACAAGAGTTTCTACATGCCATCACTGCAACTCTCACCTCATCAAGAGCCAAACGAAGGAACAAGGAAAAAGTCTAAAAGAAGAAACTAAAAGCGAGCTGGAATTAATTTCACTGAAATAAATATTGTTGTTAAATCAGCTGTACAAGCTAAGCTGTTACTACATCACCCAGGAATGAAGATACACTTCTCCAAGCTGCAGATCATTTCTGTGGATTCTTCTGAACTGACCACGACACTACATTTTGGCCGTGCTTTCTCACTGAAGGCAAGGTGTAACATAAAGACCTTATAGCCTGGGCAAGCACCTGAGCACTAGGTTAACCCAAAAGTTGAAAACAAACTCTCAGAAATGGCTTTTCAGACACAAAAACTGCATTTTATTTCCAGATAGCCACAGGATGCGCAGTGCCCTTTGAGTTCCATGACAGGCACCTCCCTGAAGCTACAGGAATCCACAAGACTAAGACACCTCGCGCTAGTATGCCTGCTCAGCTTTACTTCTAGCCCTGGAGGGTCTGTCCTGCACAGATTCAGAGGAACGGCAGCGGTGTGTACCAGGCAGATTTTAGGAAGCCATCTGGGAATTCCCCACTGTGCCCCTCAGCCACGAGGGTTACCCTGTCTTGGCTTCGTTTAGCCAGCTGTGGTCTCCGTGAGGACATCCTTCTAAATATATTAGTGACTCACCCCCAGTCAGAACTTACCATTGTAGAGAAAATTTGTTGTTTATGTCTAGCGAAGCCAAAAACATTTTGCCAAGTGCTTCCTTTGGTAACATCTTATACATTTTAATGTCACAGCTGCTGCCAAGCCACGGCCCTAACGGCTCCATAATGATGTACAGCTAGCTGAGCGCATCCAAATCACAAGTGTGCCCTTGAACTGTCCGAAGAAGGAGCTGCTGCCTCACTGACCCTCCTGCAGCCAAACCAGCCTCTGCAGTCCTTCCCCCCGTGGTCCCCCCAGCTGATCCCATGCTGCCATACACAGCGCGATGCGAGGAACACATTCCTGCACGTGGCAGGACCAAGCTCTTCTGAGGAAAAAGCTCAGGAAAACCTTGAGGCTACGGCAATTATAATTCTCAAACATGTTTTGTTCCTACGCTGTGTTTTTTTTTTAATACAACTGAAAATAGTTTACAGCTTCAAGACAAAGGGAAAGCAATTATATTCTCCTGGATGTACATTACCACTGCCTCCTCGCAGGAGAATTAAACGCCATCTGCCACGCACTGCCGTGGAAGTGAGAGCCCCCGGTCCTGCTTGTGGGGAGGCGAACATCGCTGGGGGCTGCTCCCTCCTCTCCCAGGGAGGCCGTTGCATGGGACGCGGTCGCAGGACGCTGTGGTGCTCAGCACGTGCGAGCTGTGGCCGCGTGGAGCTTCTCACCTGCGTGGAAACAGAAGCCAAAAAAAGAGCGTAATTTTTCAAAGTTGTGAAGAGGAAGGGACTTTTAATCGATCCCCACTGGTACAGATTTCTAGCGAGCCTGGCATCGTGGAATGCTGTCACCAGTGCTAACTACTAGGATAATTCACTTTCTGAAGTGTGCACGTTTGTATTTCCCTGTGTCTGAACACCTGCCCTAGCCTACAAGAAGAGGCGGTGGCGTTGGTTTGCACTTCAGCATTGCCACCAAAAGCCGTCTTTAACATCTCAAAGTGGTTCGTCCCGGGTAAGGTTCCCAAGGCAGAGCGAACAAAGCTTTTGTTCCCCAGACTGCCCACCAGGCCACTCAGCAGCAGCAGCCAGGCTCTCCACACCCCTGCCCCGGCCACCAGCCCCAGGCAGCTGAGCCTGCAGGGCTGCAGCCCCCAGGCAGAAGGCAGCCAGCCCTGCTCCTCGTGCCTTTGGGACTGGGGCAGCTGGGACCCTACGGAAAGGAGGGGATCAGGAGACCAAGCTCTCGGCAGCTCCGTTCACGCCACCTTCTGGGTGCACTGCTTCTCAGCTGGGAGAAAATCACGTGGAGCATTCAGACCAAGATGTTTTCCAGGTGGTGTTGTCCATGCAGGTAGAAAAACAGTCCTAGAAAACTTACTCCAGGTTAATTATAGATCTAATTATATCTCCCAGGAATGCCTTCTATGAGTCCAACCCTCCCAGAAGCTCTCTGATCGTAGAAAATCGTACATGAGAAACTGCTTCTTGGAAAACCTTGTTTTGATAACTTTAAAAAGGCGAACAAAACTAGAGAAAAATAAGCACGGACCCGGGTTCCCAGACTTGCACACGCACCCTTCGCAATTTGCTCTGACGTTAGGCTCCGAAATAATCATCCATGTTTCGGGTTTCTATTTTTCCTTGCCCGGTTTGGGGCCCGACTTTCAAAGAACAAAGAACTTCCTGAAAATCCGTTCCTGACATTAGGGGCTAGCTGTTAATTAGGGACGCAGGTGCCTCCGCGAAGCATCTCATCTGAGCCTTTTCGGCTCCCCGCTCCGAGCTATTGACTTCCTCCTCGCTCATCAGCTGCGCAACGCACCGCTAACGCCGTAGCCGCCCCGCAGTTCAAAGCAGCTTCCAAAATGAAAATAAAACTTAGGAAATGATCTTCTGGCAAGGGCAACCAAAGTAAGGCTGCTACCGATGCAAACAAGATTTATTTTATGGTTTTTTGGTGGGCAAGATGAGCTCTGAAAGAGCGATTCCTATTAAAATCTCGTTGGCACGTAAGTGACATTCTGGCAAAACACCATGGAAACATTTGGTCACATCCTCTCAGCCCTTAATTTCTTCCTTAAATGTGCTTTTTAATATGTCACAGTTGTTAAATTTGTAACAATAATTCCCCTGAGACTAAACAACCGTGCTTGGTATGTGAAAAATGAACAATACATTTACATCAGTAAACCAAGGGGAAATTTTAAATAAACGTTTAATTGAGCACAAATAGCCTGCATGTTACTTTTATGAAATTTGACCGTTCTGTAGGCTGATTTTAGCAGCAGGATGTCCTAAATAAACTCAACTAAAACATATGCTGTCATACTCTTTCTCAGCTGTGACATAACTCTCCAGATTCGCCTCTCCTGATGGCTTTATTGCTGGTAGCCGAACATTGCCCCGCCGAAAGGCAACGAAGCACTTAAATTAATTGGGGAACTTTCATTTTTTACAACGACCATCAAAACCCTCGAATCAGATCTTGTAGGGTAATGGCAATCGCAGCTTTTTGTGATGGAAGGGAAGAAGAGTCAAGATTTGTATACGAAAGGACTCGTATAAATTCCTGCTAAATCTAGTCTGGAATTTGACTGCACAAACATCGGGGTAAATCGATGCCCTCGGAGCAAGGGGCTGCTCCGGGCAGGCAGAACACAAAGCTGGTGTGTTCCCTGCTCTAACTGCCTTCACGTGTTCTGGCATCAAAGCTTCCATCCTCGCTGCCCTGGCTTTGCATGCGTAGGACTAACGCTGCCTTATATAAATCTTCGGGAGAGGTAATTAACAACTTCTTTTATTTGTTGTGCAAAGCGCCGAGGACGTTTCTAGGCCCTGTGTAAATGCTAAAGCTCCTGTTAACCTGTGTGCTTCCCGGCCAATATAAACAGCTTTCAGCATGTCTTCATCTCCCCCCAGGGCTCTGGGCTGGAGCCCTCCTCGTTTTAATGGGATTTCTCTTTTCCTCACAGAGCGCTCAGTGTGTGCGACGGTGGCAGCAGGACCCAATGGGAACCGATCCATTTGCTTTTTCCTTGCAAAATCAAATCAACCCGGTTTGGGTTCTGGTTTCCGGGGCAGGCATCCCATAGTGCTTTCAGCCTTGAGCATTTACTCAGACCTCCTTTTGGCTTCAGTATGAGTGCGATTTAACAGATCCATCGGTGCACTGGGATTCAGAAGTCCAGCCGTCGGCTCTGCCGCTAACCACTGCCACCTGCTTTACCTCTCAGCGCTCCTGCTCCTCTCCCACTCTGTCTGCCTCCATTCGAACTGTGAGCTTCCTAATGCAAATACCATCTTCCTGCAGCAGTCTTCGGTGCCCGGCACTGGAGCCTTGATGTCTTTTGGGACTGTGCAACACAGAGAAAATAAGAACACAGAGACAGTGCTTCCCTCTTGGCTTTATTAATAAACATGGGTATTTCAGCCCCGCGTATCAGCCCTGCGCTCCCCGCTCTTGTTATCTCTAATTGGTTATCTGCTAAAGCTGTTCCCTTCTGAGCGCTGCAAACCTTCCCCATTGCTCTGAACTATTTACCAAGCCTACGCTCGGTGTTCATGCAGTTGTAAATTCAATCACTCCGCACTTAAGAGAATGCACAGATGAGGACGGCCCATGCCTGAAGTCCTTGGAGCGCAGGCAGCGATGTCCAAGCTTTTTTTCTGTGCCCAACCTCTTATTTTCTCCCCCAGCCTTAGGCATTCTCCATGATGGGTAGCAGAGGTGGCAAGGAAGTCAGGTGTGGTGGGATGGGGTGTCCCTGGCTGCAGGTCTCGCTGCAGCCTGGAGAGGAAAGGGCACAGCTCTTCCCACGGCTGTCCCAAAGCCTGACTCCTGCAGCACAGCCCCGTGAAGCTGAGCTGGTCTGAGAGCCACCTGTGGCTCTCGTGCCAGTACTGGTGTCCTCTCAACCAACTCACGTGAGTGCCCAGTTCCACACCCAACCTCACTTCTCGCCTTATAACAGTCTCCCCCCCTCGGTCCTTGTACCCACTCTCCATCCTTGGCTTATCGGTCCCCATCCCTCTGCACGTCCTGTTCAGGTTCCTCACCCCGCTGCTTCAGCCAGAATCCTGGAAGACCCCTCACTCCCATCTTTTCTTTCCCCCATCCTTTCCGCTAGTTCTGGTCCTCTCCGAATTTCAGCCATGGATTCCTCCCTCTCCATCTGCTGCCGTTTGATAATTCAGGGGAGAGGAGCACAGGAGGAAGGAGCCACCTCCCTCCAGCTCCCTCCCCAAGCAGTCACCTCCGTGCTCTGGCCCTCATCGGCCCTCCAGCAAGCTCCACGTGCCCGAGCGGGCACACCTGGGGAAGGCAAACCCCGCAAGGATTTCAGCCTGATCATCACTGAGCACTTACAGAGATATTCAGCGTTGTGATTTGCCAAGCTCCAAGCAGATTTTTAATGGCATAGCAAAAATGAAACCTCTCTGGAAGCGAGAGAAACGTGCTCCGTGACGAAGCGATGTAAGGAAAGCTTCCTGCGTGCCACTCTTCTGAATGGAATTCGGGTACTCGGTCACCAAAGGAGTACCTGCTGCTTCGGGGCAGATATTTATAAGGCACTTGATTCATTAATTGCACTTCACCTGATAAGTTTCTGGGACAGCACCAAAAATAACTGTATTGTCCGCTCAGACATAGTTTGAAAGGTGCCATGTGATGATGGGGAGAAGGGAGAACACGCAGCCACGTAGCCTTCAAAGCTCACAGTCCTCATTAACCTACACTACACAGCGAGGTCTTGCTAGCTGAACCTGGCAAAGTTATCAGGAACGTTTAACACCAGGGCTCGCACAGGAACAAAGCCACTTAACGTCTGCCCACGTCACCTCTGCTTGTCGTGGATAGCATGAGCGGGGTTTTGATCTTTCTGTGTTTGCGATAAAGGCGGCGTGGCCTTAACCAAAGCAACATCTGGCATGGCTGGATGGACTTCCAACACGGCAGAAACAAACGGCAGCTATCAGCCTTATCACCTGGCTTCCTCAGACAGAAAGACACCGACACCCTCACTGTACCTGTTCTCAAGACTGGATCACATCTCTAGAAACTAAAGCTTCGAGAGAAACCCAGCTGCAGCAGCCCAGCCCGGCAGCTATGCAGGTAGCAATTCCCCCAGGAGGCACTCACACAATGCCCCGGCTCATTAGGGCTGGGTGGGACAGCAGAAATGGGAATACACATTTCCCTTCATTCATCAAACTGGAACGAGAATGAGAGTTCAGAAAAAAAAAAAAAAAACAAGCACTTGGCAAAGTCAATGACTGGGGACAAATCAGGAGGAAGAGAGACTTTGATCGTTAAAAGTGCAAAGAATGAAGGTTAAGAGAAATTGTTACATAAAGGGGATTCTTCAGTTACAGGAATGTGTGATCCAATTCGCAGCTAAGGATGTGCACCCATTTAAAACAGAAAATCCTTTAGCTTTGGTATGAATTTATCTAGCCTGCCAGACAAATTGCTCATATCAAACTGTCATTTGGATGTTCAGCCATCGAAAACACAGTTAAAGCATGTCCCTTAATTAGAAACCCCGTGGAAATGAAAACAAGCCTCTCTGGCATCTAGCTGCCCTGGATGGTAAAGTCGGACTTATCATCTGGCACGGCCCCCTTCCTGTTTGCGTGGGTGGACCGAGGCGGACGTGGAATGCCGCTCCCCTTCCAGCAGCCCTGCAACCTCCCGTGCCCAGGGCCGGGCTCCCGCCAGCTCCCCGAGCTCCTCGCTGCACACCCAGGGCCCGTAGACGCAGCAAGCCGCTGGGATTAGAGGTCGGCGGGAGAGGCGTCTCCGTCCCAGTGGGGACCGAGGGGAGCTTAGCGGGGTATTTTCTGGCTAAGTGCGTTTCAATCTGTTTCATTTCACTAGATAGGAGAGCCTTTGATCCGGGTGCATTCGTTTTCCAGAAAACTGTCTTCGGTCATCTGCTAGGAAAAACAATACGGCTCAGTCGTTATCCTCTCCTGTTGGAAGGACTGGGAAATTTGGCAGTATCAGGCCTTCCAACTCTATCCTTTTTATTGCCGCCCTTGCATTATAAATGGTTTGCTCACAGCCCCACGTCCCAGCAGCTCACTACTATAGAAGAATGTCAGGCTCATTAAAAATGAAAACAGGTCTCCAATCCTCAAAACTGTGAAGAAAATCCTAAAAGATGGATTCCAAAGGCTAAAAAGCAAAAGGGGCACTTCTAGCAGCGAGGACAGTTAACCATTGCAGCAATTCACTATGGGACAGGCTAAGTTCTTTCTCCTTTGAAGTACTGCAGTCGGAGTGGCATGACATTTCCTCCTGCAGACAGGCTGACACACAGGCTTTTGAACTCTACCCAGGAACCACACAGTGAAATTCTCTGGGTTGTGTTTTGCTGATCAGATTAGAGAAGCGCAACGGTTCCTCGGGACCTCAGGCTGCCAGCCGATGGGAAGTGAACCCAAAGTGCTCTGCTCTTGTTCCCGCGGTGACAAATCCACGAGCCTCCAACGATACAGGCTGGCAGTGGTGATCCTTCATTTCTCCGATTGCTTTGAAAACCTGTTTTGTTTACGGCCCCTGTTTAAAGGAAGCCTGGGACATGTCTCACTGTGTAGGAAACGGATTCTCAGTTGTCAGCCACCGCAGCCTAGGGGACTTGAGCCGAACTACGCCAGCCCCTCACCAGAAGTGGATGGAGCTATCTCACCCTCCTTCCAGCAGAGCTCCTGAAGCGGTTTCCAGACCCAAGCACATCTGCAAGAAAACCCTCGGACTTCCCAGGCTTTCCATAGGTCACAGACCAGCTCCACGGAGGCTTAGTAGGAAGGCTCCTATCCCACCGGAGGACCTGAGGAGACTGAAGAAGTGACATCATCTTCTCCCACACGGACTCCACGTAGGCGGGCTCAGAAGCGTAAAGACAGAAGTGGAACAAGGGGAATCCACCCTGCGCCAATCTTTCTCTGGGAAAGATACTCATGCTGTGGGACTAGTTTAACAGATTTGGTGTGGTTCTGTTCCTTTTCCATCACTTCCCCCACCAAGAAGTTCCCTCTCGCTTGGCTAAGCTTCCCAGGACACAACACAAGCTGAAGAAAGACCGACTGCACGAAGTAATAAAAATAAGAGGAGGGTATTAAACAGGACATTGCTGCGGAGTAGTAATGGGAAGGGTGGACAGGAATGGGCTCACGCATATTACAGTCCTATAAAAGAGAAAGAATTCTTAAATGAGTATTAAAGAGGGCTAACTCGGTTACAGCATGAGAAAACTAGTTTAATCACCTATTGTGCAGCTGTAGTTAATTTCGTACAGATTTTACAGACATCCCAGCTATCGTGCGGTGCTCCACACAATCCCTGGGGGTGACACTCCGCTTTCATCACGGGTTCTATTAATGATGCCATTACCTGGGCAAATCTTCCACCACCCTCACTGAGATGTTTCCTCGAGTCACGCCTGATGAATGGAGGTGGAAGGAGGACGAATCTGCTTCCTGACCGCATGGCAGAGAAACACATGGTGTGTGGGGATACATAAACACACACACACTCATTTTCCACCCAGGCAACCTCAGTCGGATCAGCTCCAAGCATCTCTGCAACAAACCTTTAACGTCTCTCTGGTGAGGGGTGTCTCCTCGGGAAAGTCATGGAAGAGTCATAAACTGGTGAGGGGCCTTGCCTGGGAACATGGGAAGAATCTGTTTTCTACAGATTGGGTCTGAAAACATGCTACTAACATCTGATTCATCTCCACACAGATCCGAGCCGTGACCGAGTGATAGAAAACGGATACCTTCTGATGGCCATCTGACAATCTAACCGGTAACTGGATGAGCAAATAAGCACCTGGCAGCCACATCAGACGAGCACTTTTCAATCATCTCAGTTGCTGATGTTCTTCAGAGACCTGAAAACTAGTGACAAGCTAACTGGTAAATTTTCCTTAACCAGTTAACTGCTTGTTAAACCACTTGTAGTCAAACAACTTCACCAAGTCCTCTCTTAAATCCTAAACAAGTCATCTTGTTTTCACAACGCTTGTAAAATTCCAGGTGTCGTGTGAAGTGTGTGCTGAAACATGTCACTGTATGCAGCACATGAAGGCAAACCCAGAAGGACAGAAGTCCTATTTAGCGTGACTCGCTCAGGAGACTATTTCCACTTGCCAACAGCTCTCTCCCTTAGAAAGAAAACCTCAGATAACCCAACGTCCCCAGATCACCTGTAGTAGGCTCATCAGCACTGAGTGTGGAGAAGAAACAGTACGCAGAGCTTCCAGCAGGTCCCCTTGGGATAACATGGATTCCACGCAGCTCCTGCCTCAAGGGAGAAGAAGGAGTGGATCAGAGTTTCTCCTGGGGCTGCAGAGACCACAGGCTCAGAGGAGAATAACCTCATGCTCTGGCTCAGGCAACCTCAGCTTGTCTCCAGACCCTGAAAGGGAGGGCTGAGCTAACCTGCACCCTCCCCAGTGAATCCACACTTGTCTGCCCACAGACATTACCCACCGCTGGAGATAACCTGCACAAATAAACTGTGGGCTGCACGCCTGCCAATGCCACCACTGCTGCTTAGTTTGGAACTCAACAGCAAGGTTTCTTCCGTTACGAATGCTACTGGGACGCAGTCGTTGCTTTCTGCTACCCCTGGGCAACACGTTAATTAATATAGAGAGAAATAACGAGCCATCAGAGCCTGCTAACAGGCCAAGCACTGCAGTGACTCCTGCGACTTACCCTGGCTTTAATGTCTTGGGAGAGGACGAGCACTTTGGCGTATCACAGCACCTGCTGTCCCCAGAGCTCGGCGCGTGCTACCAAAGGAAGACCAGCCCTGTCCCTGGGGCACCGATGGGAAATTGCAAGAGGAATCACTGATGTCACTGCTTCTGATGTGGGAATCCACTGTAAACATGCTCCCCTGCAAAGGCAAAGTTCTCCAGAAGAAGAAAGGAAATTCTGCTATTTGGGAAAAAATGTCGGATGACTTAGCATACAATACTTAGGTTTCCTTCTGACCATACTAAAAACAGTTCATGGACTGGAATTGGCCATAGGGGTTGGTGCACGTGGTAAGCCTAACCCAGGGGTTGGCTGAGGTTCTCCTGGTGACCTGCAGTAACAGTGGGAGCCATTTCGACTCTTTGATTTTCATTGAAATTCTTCTACATCTTCCTCTAATTCCTTCAAAAGCAGAGAGAGGCAGGCTGTTGCTTAGCCTGTAGACACATTTCTAACTACTACCTCCCCCTGCTCTCTTAATGATGAGGAAGAAAACACCTGAGACGTGAAGGCAGTTGTAGTTGCAGCATCCCATACACTTAGTCCTGTCCCAGGACTGCCGGTTATTGATGGTTATTAACGGTTATTGATGGTTATTGATCTCTTCTGTTCATACAGCCTTTCATCTGCTGATATTTTACCCTGTGTGTTTGAGAGCGTCCCCGTTCTCAGCTGTGCAGCTCAGGGTTCAGTGATACGGCAACGTGCTGCAACCACTGCAGAAATGAAAATACACCTTTTCTTTTACATCAAAACAAGGAGGAAATTGTTTTGTAAATAAGGAAATGCAAGCTTTCGCAGCTATTTTGATGTAATTCGGAAAGAGACGGGCTTTTCATTACTTAGGCCTTGTCTGTGTTACTGGGTAGAAAGTTCTCCCGAGCAAGCAAGAGCTTTTGATGTCAGCTTTTATCTTCTTCTTCCATCATTCCATGGTGATCCCCTTCGCCCCTCGTGGTGAGGTTCCCAAACATGTAAAATGATGAAGGATCCCAAGCCTGTCAGTGCAACACATATTTCTAATCTGACAAGAATTTCTGAAAATTCTCATGTGTGTAGCTAATTTTCTCTCTTCCAGTTGCTGTTTCCTCTGCCTTTTTTTCCCATGACTACACGTGAGATTCTTTATCTAGGAATTACAGGGATCGCAGCCTCTGAGGTTAGTACTGCAGGCTCCTCTGCTCTTCTTCCAAAAAGTCTTCTTCAGCCAGCTCGATGGCAGAGTAGAAAAGTAGCAAGATACGGTTCGCTTGGCTTTAGCAATCTTCTGGTCTTTGGGAGTCATCTAGGCGTTGGCAGCCCAGCTGTACCATGGAGCTAGAGGCACGGAGAGGGAGCAGTTGGACAGTTCCTGAGTACGCTTTGGACAAAGAAGCAAAAATTCCTGGTGAGCACCTGAAAACATGATCCATGAGATCAGCTCATTTCCCTGCATCTTTGTGAAGCATGGGACTGGAACTAGATGAGCTGTTGGTTCCAGGGGACTGGAACTAGATGATCTTTAAGGTTCCTTCCAACCCAAGCCATTCTATGATTCCCTTAGTAATTACAGCACCAGAAGAGATTCCTTAAAAATCTTAAATTCCTTACATCTTAAATTCCTTAACATTTATTTTCTTAGCAGCAGAAGAGTCAGAAAAATGTACAGCAAGTTAGTCACCTTTTGTATATCCAATGAGCATGCTACAGAAAATACAAAAGATCTTTTCAGTCCTCTGAAAAAAATGACCCGGATGAAATCTGTCCACACTCCTTAAGTATGAAAACAGCAACAGCATCACAACTAAACCTTCCCGCTCCCGGATTCAGCGATGACGTTCTCACCTACCTACTTGTCCTATGAATTATTACTGATTAATTGCATGTAGAATTTTGCATTAAAACTCCCGTAAGAGATGTTGTTACGCTGTTTAATCACAAAACCCAACCAAACCACACCTAGCGTGGCAGGATCTGTCTATCTGTCTGGCCTATAGATGCCTGGCAAAGGTTCTATAGCATCAGGGTAATATATGAAAAGAAAATGACAGCTGCTGACCCTGCCTGCCCTCTAGAAGTTTATGATCTGCAGGAATATTTGGGTGAGCAGCCCAGAAATGTATAGTTTTATTTGTTCAGTAACAGACGAGTAGAATCAGGAGCAGTATCTCCTTTCCTTCTCGCTCCTACAGTAACACCTGCCTGCAGTTCGCAGGATGCATGGCCACAGGACTCTAACAGACATACACAGACGCCTAAATGCGCTGCGGAATGGGGATCAGCAGCTCCATCAGACAAGCTCTGACACCTCCGAGACGATCTACCAGTGGGAGAGGGAAAAGGCCCTAACGTCTGATTAATATTAAAGGCTGCCATCTCAACCTTCCTGTTTCAAGTCAGAACCCAACAATAAAAAAAGGAAGAGAGAGGGTAAGCGCTGATACACCTGGACAAGGCACTCTGCAAGCACACGGCCAGAGACACCTATTAGAGACAGAAAAGACAAGAAGGGAAGTGATGTACCTGGGGACGAGGGCCACGTTACCTACAGACCTGAGTGTCCTGCCCCATAGATGCTCCCACCACCCCACAGAGAATCAACCTGTGCTGATGAAGCCCTTCAGGCGAGCAAGACCCCGCCAGCATCACCCAGCGGGACGGGGCTGTAGCTCGCTCATGACACGTGTGTGGTCAGCCTTGCAAATATAATAGAGCAGTGAGGCTATAAAAGACATATTGAGCTAAATTTTTCCAAGGATGATGTAACTGGGTGGGGGCACTACCAGGCTCACGATAAGCTAAGAATAATGATAGCTGAAATAAAACATTTGCATGTAAATTTAGCCCCTAAAATTTATTAGCGGCAGGAAGATAATGGCGTAACGAGTTAATGAAGAGTCACCATGAGATCATATTTATATTAATCTGAAGCTTGTAGGCATTGTTTCTTGGAGGAAGTACCCATTGTGTGTCGTACAGTAAAAGCTGCTTTAAAACAAAGAGATAAAGTAGTTGCCTGAACACAGCAGCAGCATTGTCACTGTAAATCTGCCGTGCCACGTATTTTATTACATTTTCATAGCAGAAGAGGGAATTTACGATGTGATACTACAAGCTCAGCCAGCCTTCTTCTGTCAGTGGGGTACCTCTCTTAACTCAGAGCTAAAATATTTGCTGATACTGAAACGTGACTGTGAGATACAAAAACAATCTTCTACAACACAAGAGAACATTATATTCATCTCAGAGCAAAAAGAAGGAAAACAAATAGCGTGGGCATCTGTTTCTGCAAAGAGTGGACACTGCGCTGCAAAAACTCCTGTTCTACGGAAGGAACAAAGGGAGGGAGCCAGTGCTGAGCTCAGACGGCTTTTGTGGACGAAGGAGCAACATAAAGATGTTATCACTGTTATTAGCAAATAAAAAACGATGCCTCACCTTACCTTTAGGGATAAGAGTCACCCACACAGTCTTTGAGCTTGATCTCCTGTAGCCAAATACTCACATGAACGTTGTCAGGACATTATAGTCATTCTTTATGGCTTACACTAAACAGCGACTTGTCCAACACGATCAAGGACTCATCATTCACGTTCTTTTGGGGGACCATTCACAGTATTTTTTGAACATGCTTGCATGGATAAAAGTGTCACGAGAGGACCACAGCCATCCTGAACAGAAAAAGTCTTCAGGTGATGAAGAACTCAGCACTAGGAACTCCTATTGGTGAAATCAGAACACACGTTTAACACTGTAAATGCAATCTGAGCCAATTATTGGGCAGGTTTCTGCTCGCCTGAGGAGGTACAGAACTTGGTGTCAAGAAAATCCTCCAGGCAAAATGGGCAAAAGAGCTAAGAAAAAGAGGAACTTGGTGCACTGCTTATGAATAAGACAACAGCGAGAGAAATCTTGTGGGTCGGTTTAAATCAAGAGGGAAATAATAAGAAAAGGAACTTCAAAAGCATTTGCAGGGAGGAACATTCCACCAAGACAAAGTCATCTGTCCTGACTTCCCCAAAAGCAGCATGATCAAAGCTGATTATGGGATTTCAAGCACTGAGTGTTTCTTTGTGTTGCCCAAGCAGAGAGCGAAAGTGCTTTATGATACCAGAAAGACAAAAGGAAGATCCTCAGATATGACAAAGCCGGGACCGGGATTTAATGTCTTTCAAAACACGTCGGTGCCTCCAGCCCACCCGCACGATGACGTGAGCCACGGCCCATCCCCGCTAGGATTGGCCGTGGGGTTTGGGGTAATACGCTGATATAACACTAAACAACAACATATGCACTGCGTTCGTAATGAGATTGGACTTTTAACCTTCGAAAGCAGTGGGAAACAATGGGGCTTTTAAAAATACCAGCTGAGGGGTAAGGAGAGGGTCAGCCTAATACAATTTATAAATATAAAACCAGTCGCATAGCTGAGCTGAGCTTTAAAACATAAATTATTGGAAAGAGTAAGAGGAAACCAGAGGAGGAGGGAGAAACAGAAAGTTGGCAAAGGGGAAAGGACTAGGAGACAGCGGAAGAGATGGGAGAAGAGGGGTGCACAGCCTCTCACAAAGTGCCCCACTACCCAGGGAATTACACCCCTCGCGGGCTGCAGCTCACAGCGACACTGCTGACCGCGTGTCCATTTGCATGAGCCGCAAACCCTGACCACTAAAATCTGGTGGCCACCTTGTCCTCCCCACACACCCTGAAACGCAACCAAATGGTCGTTCCTTCGAAAGGCCTGAGCTCCGAGGAGCAGGTGACAGACGCCCTGTGCAGGCTGCCGAGCCAGATGAGGCTAAGCCAGAACTTCAGCTGCTAGAAACGTGCCCAGAGCGGATCCAACTCATTTCCACTGACTTAGAGGACTTGATGAACTCAGAGACTACCGTGAAGTTAAAGCTCCACGCGCCCACAGCGTCACAACAAAAGATAAATAAAAAATCCCTGCTGTCTTTGCCAGTGCAGGCCAGTGCTTTGGGCCATGCTTCAGCACCGCTCCGTGCCACAGCCCGAGCTGCCCTTGGGGCAAGGGGACGGCAGACAGGTCCTCCCCCCCTGATCCTCCTCTCCCCAGCCCAGGTTTAAGTGACAGCCACTGGCCTGGGTCACATTTTCACGTGCCAGGGTAGAGGCCGTTTTACCGTGTCTCCCTCACACCAAGCAACCACATTCAAACAACAGCAAGGCAAAGCAGGGATAAAGAAAGGAGCTACTAAAGAAAAAAAAAAAAAAAAAACGAGGATTCAAGGTGACCAAATTCTGGCACCGTTTTCGGCAGGGCCTAGACAGGATCACACTGGACTCAGATCGCTGTAACCTCAAACACAGAGCACGCTCTGTTCCAGGAGGACCCAGAGGACATTTCCTTCACCTAGTATCAGACATTACAGGCCGCTCAGCACCACTACTCAGCACCCTACTGAGCCAACTTCAGCTCCCTGGAAAGAGCCCAAGTGCCGCCACCCTGACCTGCCTCGGGAAGAGCAGGAGCTCCCCAGGGCCTCACCACCTAGGAAACAAAACCTCCTGCTCCATGGGGGACAACAGAGGGAAACCTCAAGGCTCCTTCCTGGGAAATGGGAGGGTGCTTAGAGAAGGCCAGCTTCCCCAGCCTCTGCGGAACAGCTCCCTGTTATCCTCAGTATTACAACTGACACAGCCCCGCCGTCCTCCTGCAGCACCACGTTGCCTGGTCAGCCCTGGGAGCCCTGCTACAAGGCCATCGGACCCTGGGGGATAGGATCGGGGGAAAAACCCTTTTTTAAGCACCCTTATCTGCTTTCAAATCATGGCACCTGCCGGGCTCCAGCTCTCCTCCGAGCGTTACCCAGGACATGCCGCCACGAGGCTGAGCAGCACCGAAGCGGCCGGGCACTGCAGTCCCTCGTCAAGCAAAACGACTCGAGGAGGATTTGGCAGGAGAAAGAGCAGCAAAATCTGACCCGAGTCAGCTGCAGCTCTCCAAGAAATTCCTTTTCACTTGCAAGTGACATGCAGGCTCGAGCTGCCTTCCTGTGACTTAGCAGCACCCTCCTGCAAGGCGGCATTAGGCAGGAGCCTGTCACCCAGGGATGTTTTTCAACAATACTTCATGTCCTCTTTTACTGTCTTCTTTTTAAGCCACTTCCAAACTCCGCTCCTTTTGCTCCCTACTCAGATCAGACTAATAAGAACATCACCTCAGGGAAAAGACTCGTACACAGACAGACTTCCTCTTCAGAGGATCAAACAGACCAGACTGTTCCTTTTCAAGTTTTATTAATCCTGGTTCATAATTTCCACCACATCATTAGTCATTTCCTATTATTGAATAGCTGGTAGCAGCATCATCGCACAGTAAATAGCAAGATAACCATGCCACCTGCGATTTCTTGGCCGATACCTACCCACAGCCACATCTGGGTAAAAGACCAAGAGGTAAAATTAAAAGCCAAACCATGACGACTTTTTTTTTGATCTGTGCCTCATTGCTTTTATTCACATCATCTGCTCAGCTGGCTACGTAAGCTGCAGCAGACCTTGTTTAAAAACAGCTCCAGAAGATTAGCGCTAAAACCAGTAGTTTGGAAACGCGGTGATTTTCACTGGAATTCCCGTTCACGAGGCACGCGGGGTCTTAGGGGAGGTTGTTGGTTATCAGGGGTTTATTATTTGTTTGGTTGCCTAAGCTCTTCCTAGCTTGTCAACATCCTGTAGGTAATTTTGCCACCAAAAATGGGCAGAGAATTCAAATGCCTTGAAGCAATCTGTTTTCTATTCAGTTTTTCTTGCCCTCTTCCCCAGTGCAGCGTATTTTTCTAATAATATCCTTTTCTTTCTACCATCTGGCTCCGAAGATGAACAAGGAGACAGTACCCCGGGCTTTCCAGTGTCAGTGTCACATCTCATACCCGAGTTTCTGGAGCGTCTTTCTGGCCACCCTCCCTTCTTCCCTTGCCAAAAGGGTCCCCCCCTACCCAAGTTCAGGGTCGGGGTTTCCATGGGGCTCGCTTTGTTCGGCGGAGCTGGGCAGAGCCTGAGTCAGAAGCGTGCGGCTGCGACAGCCAAGGGGCAGCTGGTAGAACAGCGAGGGCTGTTCTCTGCCCAGGCAGTGGCACTTCTCCTCTTTCCTCGTTTCCCATTATCTCAGTGCATTTTCCAGCTACAGGCCCTCCCTTCTGGCCTGCAGTTTCCCCACAGGCTCTGCAGGAGAGCCTCACAGCGGCTCCACGCCAAGTTCTCCGAAGACAATGAGTCTTTCCACCATCTCCAGGGCAGGCAGCGGAGTCCCCAGTTCCCAGGACTGGGAAAGGATTTCCTCCTTTTCACTCGTCCTCACGAATGCAGGCTGGTACACGGAGCACAGTCACTCGGCTGAAGTGTGACCCTCGCGGGAAGGAATGGCTCAGGGACAGTGGCAAGGCAGGTTGCTGCCAAAGCCTTCCCGCGTGCCCTTAGGCAAGAAGTCACTTGCCATTAGACTTTCTCGGCTCTTTTTTCGATTCGTGCCTGTTCTTCTGAACACAAATATTGTTTATTCGAGGTCAGCCGAGTCCTAGGTGAAAAGAGGTAATTAGCTGCCTAATGACTAATGGGTTTAGCAGCCTTTCGCGGAGCTCTGCGCTGTGCCTGTGAACGTGGCTGCTTTTATCAGGGCTTTCTAAAGTGTCACCTGCCAGCCCCGCTCAGCACAGCTCTCAGCCAGGCCCGCAGATTCCTTCCTCTGGGAGCTCCACGGCCCTTCCAGGTGGAGCTTGGCGAACCTAGGAGCAGGGTTACGTGACTTGGCTGCGCAAGGCTGCGGCAACGCCTACCGCACTGGCACGCCCTTGGCTCCTTACCTTACCCTGCCTCACCTGCCAGCGCTGGCGCTCGGAGCTTCCATCTGCCAGCAAGAGGAGGCAGGAGCTGCCATGCCTGCGTGGGTCTGTCCGTGTTCGCACCGCCCCAGCCCTGTGACCCCGACCTGGCGCTGTCTGTCTGCACCTCCACAGGGAGAGAACGGTCTTTCGTAATCCAAGGGGTCCCCACTGGGCAGATGTTTCTTTATACTTAAGTTGTTAGCTCTATTGTCCTCAATATGCATAAATTTATACTACTAACATACACACATTTATGTAAGACGTATTATATAAAACACGCCTATTTTGTAAAACAGAACAAAAGCTGATTTCCCACAACCAGGCTTTCAACCCCTGGTCTGCCTGGGTGCACAACCCAGACCCATTCCCTTTTCTCCTGTAATGCACAGAGCACAAGAATTGCTCAGCTGATGTACTCCTCTATATGCCCACCCTCCAAACCATCATTTTCCTCTTTTTCTCTGACCCAGCACACTAATTCCACATGAGCTTTTTGTGTCTCTGTCTCCTCTGAGGTGCAAGCAGACAGAATTTTTCCCCTCTTGAGCAGGAAACGGGGAGGACACCACCACAGGTCAAAAATACTGCATGACATTTCAAAGTACTTCGCGTTGTACCGCATTTCTGATTAACACAGCGTGGAGCACTGAGCTCACCAGCAACGGACACAGAGCTCAGAGGAGTACCCAGTGAAAGAAAAATGTGCCTTTAGTGCTTCCAGTTGAAAGATGATAAAAGCATCCGCCTCCTCCAAGGCCACGGTGACAGCAGCCGGGATGCATCTCACTACCTGAGTCCCAGGACCGCTTTTTCCTTTCCCAGTCCTGCACGTCCTACACAAATGATGCTCAGCTTGGACAGGAGCTGCCTTCCCCTCAGCTCTGCTGGCTCCTCACAGCTTCACCTCACCCAACTTTAGAACTCAGCAGCAGCGCTCAGTGAGGGACCTCGAAAACTGCTTTTAGTGAGCAGAAGCGTGGATGTTCAGGAGGCTGAGATCCCACCTGGAGGTGCCTTGTTCCTGCTCTTCCAAGGGAGCCTCAGTAAGCCAAGGGGAGTCCCTTGGCTGTCACGACAGCCTTTTCACCACCACACAGGCAAGGGGCTTACCTCCCTGCTTCCCTTCTACTGAACGTGAGCTGATCCTGCAGTTGGCCACACGAGCCATAGATCAGAGACACACATTTCTGGTACACTAACATCTCAATAGCTCAGCTAGGATGGAGAAAGCCTGTTGGTCTCGATATTCTGTACAGATGACAGAGTCTTTATTTTAAGATCCTACAATCCTAAGAGTTGGCCAAAAGGAAGGAATTGTTCCCATTCCCATTTTTCAAATGGGAAACCACGGCAGTGAGCAACTGATCAAAACCATGGCGTCCAGAGAAGACTGGAAACCGAGCCCAGATCCGGCTATAAACCACCCTTTTTTTTTCCCCCCAAGGAAAATTCTGCCTTTGCCAGGACCCCGGCCATAAAGCTGCTGCAGAACGGCTCCATGGCAGCAGCCACTAATGAACCCTGCACCAGCATCCAAGGGTTTGACCCCTACTAGGGTACTTCAGCCCCCTGCAGGACCAAACCATGCCTGTTTTGAAAGCCCAGCATTTCACGTTCCCTCCCAGATACGAACAGCAGGTCTCCATTCAAGAGGGTCAGGATGTGGCTCTTTGTAACAAACCAGGAGAAGGGAAAGGTTTGCGATGGCACGGAATCACTTCGCAGTGCACTGAAAAGCTGCCTGGCACTGCCTGCCCCTGCAGACAGCACTTTCTGCCCTAATGGCGATGCCGATGGCTGGAGCTGTCCTGGCTTTTCTCAGCAGGGCAGCCTCGCACTCTGCTCAGACCCAAACGATCGAGCGGCCTTCAGAGCTGCCACCACTTCCTATTAAAAGACTACAAGAGGCTTGTGAGATTAAGAAAGGATGAAAACAAGTGCTTATCGTTTGGGAAGTAATGTCGCTGGTTATCTAAAGCAACGTAATTGTACCACAAGCTTTATCTGTGAGTGGCTTTTTCCTTCCAGGGGGTAGGCATAGAAAAACTTTTCACTTCATAACGAGTCCTATTGAAACCCCATTTTGCCCTTGGCAAAAGGCCATTATCCAGCAGAAACATGTAATCATCCTAAAAATGCGTAATGGCATGGAAAATGGACAAGTAGTTTCTTGAAATATTGTTTGTAAAAGGCCTAATTTATAATGGGGATTGTTTGTGTTAGGGCCTTTTGGCATGTATGGTTAACAAGAACTTGCTGTTCCGCTGCCAGTTCGCTTAATCAAGAGGGCCTTGTGCAGGCCGTGGCCGATACGGCCGTGGAAACAATGGGAGCTTTTTCCAGTCGCTGCCCCGTCACGACAGAGGGAGCGCCCCGCTGTTTCATCTGCCGTTGTCCTTCGTGACGGACACCGCCGCTGTCAACGTGCCGCATCGAAACGTCCACACGAGCAGAATCGTGGCACTGCTGTGGCTATCTGAAAAAAATACTGGGAACCATCTGGCAGCGCCATTAATTGAGGTCAATCGTGCAGCCACGGGCTCTTTGTAGCGATGCCATTGTACGAGCAGCGCCTCCCCTGCGGAAACGCAGCGCTTTGCACACAGGCCGTGAGTGAAACCTGTGGGTCGGGCACTCTGCCGCGCAAAGAACCGCAGGAGAAAACGTTCTCCAATGGGAAAGGAGGAAGGCAGCAGGAAATGCTCCTCACCTGACGGGTTAGCAGGGTCGGGGTGCACTTTGGTCGCATTTTGTATCAGCAGAACAGAGGTAGGAATGGTCCCGCTGGATCTGGTTTGAGTTTATCTCATGTACTAACAAACCCATAGACACACCAGGCATCCTGGGCCAAGGAAGCTCCCTCGGATTCGTAACCTCTGCAGATGCCCAAAAAACCTTTGTAATCCCTCCAAGCATCTTCCTTTACGGTGGGAGAAGCTGCGGTCAAGTTCTACAAACTGCTCACGGCAGAACCAGCGCTCGGCCCTGACGCCAGGTCACAGGAACTCGACCCCAAAGCAGAGCTAAAGTGGAAAGCCGAGGGCCACGCCGGGCACGGGGCAGCCCCGGCACTACCCGACGCCGCTCTTAGCGGTGAGCCGAGGAGCCATCTGCGGAGGGTGAGGAGGAATCGTGGCTTTCAAGGCTCGTGGTGCCAGGATCTCGGCCGGAGGAGCTGCATCTCGTTACACAAAGCAGGCCCTGGCTGCGGGTACGGCAGTTGTGCCTCGAGGCCTCCAGCTCAGCCGAGGCCTGTTGTGCCTGGCACTGCACACGCGTTTATTTTAAGCCGGTCCTTGCTACCAAGAGCTTAAAATTGACACAGAATGGTATTTTTAACAAAAGTACAATAATTGCCACTACTAAAATGAAAACAAAGCTATAATTTGGACAGCTTGACAGTGTGTGTGAAGGCCTTCTGTAGAGAAATGTAATTCAAGGCATTTTTGTCTGTCGGGCGTTTTTGCTGGATCCACGGGTATCTCCCTAACGTATAGAAATAAGAACCCCTCTTTATTTGCTCCAAAGCCGTGTTTGTACAGCAACTGCTGAAGAAAGAGCTTCTTCCTTCCATAGCCAAATAAAATGATCCCTTAGGATATTTATAGTCCTCACGGCCCAAAAGCATCGCTTGGCTCTCTACCACAAGCCCGGCTCCTTGTTACTATATTAAAAAACGCGCAGATGTAATTACGGGGTACTCAAGCCAGTGTCTGCAGACAAAACCTGCCAGAAGCAACGAGGCATTCGCCTTCACGCAGAGACAAGAGCCTGGATTATTCCCCCCCTGCAGCCCAGCACTCTTCCATGTAGAGGGCTGATGCTGCCAGGCCAAAATCTCCTTGTGATTGTCCAGTTTTCCTGTACCTTCGTCTCCTAGTCTGTGAGTTTCTGCCCTCCAAGTGCTTGTTACTGTCCTTGGGCTGGCAGCTACGGCAGGGCGGCAGAAGGAAAACGTGTCTCCTTCGTGGTTTAATCCAGCTGGTCCCTGTGGGGCTGCAAGCACCAAGCATCCAAGCTCCGTCCCCAGGCACAAACCCCGGCCAGCCCTGAAGCTGCCCCCGGGTGACTGCTCAGGGTGAGCAGGTTCAGGACCCAGAGGTCTTCATTTTCCCATCACCTGTGTGAGCGTCTCCACGTGGCAGAGAGGAGCTAAGCGGGGACCAATTCAGGCACAGCACCACTTTCTCTGAGGCCTCAGGACACCCGCACAAGTAGCTAGTAAGGAGTGAAGGTACCAAGAAAGAAGAAGCACTTTTCCTCGGGGCGCGTGAGCTCTGACAGGAAACTTGAGAGAAACTCTGGGGGAGGGATAAGTCATGGGGATGATGAATCGCCCACTGACCTCCCAGACTCCTTTCCAATCCAACTGTCCTTAGGAGGGTTTCCTCTGAGCCAAGCACAAAATCCTCTTGTAAGTACACACGGAGTGTCAGGGTGAAGAAGCCAGGCACGTAACCCCCAGGTAGGCTGAGCATTAGCCGAGCTGACAGCGAGGCAACTTGTTCACCTGCTCCTTCCTTCCCAGCTCAGCCTCCTGTTCCAGCAGCCTGTCGGTTTGTCCCTTACTGAACGTCATTGACAAAAAGCTGAGTATTTGCTGGCCGAAAGCAATGCGAGAGGCAGGAGCCCTTGTCCCAGCACAGCACAGCCAAGCCAGCCCCAGAAGGGCCGAAAAGCAAAGTTTTGCCCGTTTTCAGCTCAAAGCAACCAAGTCTTCCGCACTGCCCAGCCAAAGCCGAGAGCCCCTCTGTAGCACTTGCCCTGCAAACCTCCTGCCGAGCTCATTTGCTCTGGGAGCCTACAAGGAAACTGCGGCTTTCAACATTTTGCACAGTTTGATTCTGCAACGAATGGGACAAAAATCTTTCAGGTGGAACAGCGGGATGCTCCCCATACCCTCACACCGCTCACACCCAGCCCGCATCTTGGCCCAGTCCTGTGCTTGTCGCTTTGAGCTCAGAGCCCTGCTGCCCTTCCACGTCCCCCGTGTCACGCAGCGTCTCCTTACTGCAAGATTTCCCCCACTTTCCTCCCTGGCCGGGCGCGGAGGGGACCTCTCCAACGCAGTATCGGCAGTGCCACCTTCTGGCCTGCGACACGAATCCCAGGCACCCAGCGAGGCCCTGCTGCGGGAAGCCTTGTCCTTCAGCCTGTCCCCACGGTGGTCACCAGCTCTCCTGGCCACACGTAAAATCGTGTTGGGCTTTGACCTTCACAGCACAACGGCCACACCGGTGTAGGTCACCGGGCTGAAGAGCTCAGGGCGCTCAGCCCTTGGGTTGTGCCCCACACAAGCACCATACGGCTGCTCCGCTCCTCCCCGCGGCACGGCCAAGTGCCACCACCCTTTTCTCCGGCTCGGGAATCCCCGCGCTGCTTTCGTCCCCAGGAAGATGTATAAGCGCAGGAGAAACTGCCAATTCCCTGCGCTTTTTCTTGGCCTGGCGTCCCAGAGCTAGAAATAGGCTGCTGCTGTCGCTGCCAGCAGCGGCGTGTGAAGTGTGCTCTAGTGTCAGATCACTGCAGCCCGAAACGAGTGGCTCTGCAGCCATTTTCAGTGCCTGAGGCTCTCACCTGCCCCGCAGCAGCTCCTCAGCTGCCTCACGCCCTCGGCGTATCAGCAGGTGCATTTCCATCGGGGACCATCTCAGATCCCTATCCCGAAGCGCAAAGACAAACAGCTACGAAGGAGGGGGGGAAACACATCGCCAGGAGCCTTTACGTTGCTCACTGGACTTCTGTATTAATTCTCCACAACATTATTTACAGCCGTACTAAAAAATTAAGTGCTTCATGGAGCTTCTCTGTGGGTTTTGGCCGCGTGGAACAAATGTGATTTCCTGATGCTTGGATCACGTTGGCAGCGTGTCAGCGATTTCAATGCATCTCTCTAAATAAGGACTTCATGCTCATTTATTATAGGCCCCATTATACCACTCTCAGCGGCTGAAAGGGCCTGGTTTTTTGGCAGAGATGTCATTTACACCCACCTTATGTCCTTTTTACTGCGTTCTGATCTGATCTAAAAGAAAGAGACAGTGTATTGCACAGCTCCAGCTTGCATCCTGGAAGCCAGAAGTTTTCCACTGCCCCTGGCTTTGGCCAACTGGGAAGACATTTCAAACCAAGAGCCCAGCCTCCACGAATACCCTTATTCTTCACTCCCTTGCATCTACAAAGCCCCTTATAAAGCTGTATCAGTGAAAAACGGTGCGGCACAAGCCTTGCCCGTTTTGTCCCTACTCTTCTGCGCCCTCTCTATTAAAGAGGCAGGGGTGAAGCTTTCCTCACCGTTTATTCCTCAGGCTCTAAGCTCTCGGAGACAGGGATTGCCTCCTACACGCACGGACCATGCCTGGCACAGAGGACTCCGATCTTGGCTGGCCACTGCAGTAACACACAATAATATTTGGACGAGCAGAGTTTACACATGTGGGAAGTCCCACTGGCTTCTAGAATAAGTCTCCCGACTTAGCCTGGGAACTGCGATTGGGAGATGTAATCATAACAAAACACAGCCTTTATCTCCCAGCGGGAACTCTTCCAACTTCCATTTTTCTTAAACCTTATCCATCCCTTCGTAAAATCTATGTCTTTAAAAAAATGAAGGACTTTCCAACTGAACTCGCATTTCCAAATATGATTTTTAAATTAATACAGGGTTTTGGGGAGAAATTGGCCAAATTCCAATCAAGCTATCACCACTGCAATTAAAGTGATTTTTCCATCTGAATATATCCCTGACATGGAAAGAAATTAGACTATCGCTGTATAAAGCTGTTTTGATAGATCAGTTCCCTCACTGAGCATATTTTATACTCATCAGAACTATTTATACATCCTCACATATCAAAGCTATTCTAGGAATGTCGAGTCTGAATGATATTAGTCATTCTTGAAAGAACAAACACAGGCGGTACCCTCACTAACGCGAAGTATAGATACGTAAGAAGAAACAGATTCCCTCTTCTTGCCTGCTGGGGTGCACGCCTGCATGGATCATACATCCCAGTGCAACCAAAGATTCGACTGAGCGTAATTAAACAGCAACAAAAGAAGGCGGTTTCGGTCTATTTTTAAACAGGCATGCTCCAAACACGCACTCAATCAGAACTCCTTAGCACACGCTCCTATGAGATTTTGTAAAATCCAGCTTAGGGGAATTAGGCGCTCGGAGCTAATTGAATTTCGGCGCGATACAGACACCTAAATCCTTGAAGCTCCTCTGGAAACTCCTGTCTTATCCAATACATGGTTCGCTTTCAGCTGAGAAATACCTTAGTAATGGTACACTTAACACTCACCAGTCATTTGACCTATTTTACTAATGTGTTTGGGAAGGAGGTTAATTAACAGTGGATAGCTATATCCTTAAGCTTAATTTTTCCAACAACCCTGCTCATAAAAGGAAAAATTGAGTACATATTAAAGGAAGCAAGCAATTAAGTTGCACAAATAGTGAGCTCATTGAACTGCAGCTGACTTCTATCATGTCAAAGAACAACTAAACACAGAAGCAATGAAAAGATTGTTGCCACGACCACCACTGAGAACTGCCTGGCAATAAAGATGAATAACTTCCTACTTGAAGATTACTGATTAAAGCTCTTAGAAACCAAAAGGTTAGACATAGGCATATCTGTAGCAAAATATTTTAATGCATGTTTGGCAGATTCTGTAACGTATTTACGGGGGATTTAAAGCAAAGATTTATACAGCTCTAGTAAACTCTGTTTTAAGCAGCCTTTAAAATCACTGCAGTTCCAAACATCAAAAGTACGGGGGGAACCGGTTCATTCTGATGCCTTAGTGATGGAGCTACCCCTACTGTTTCCTAAATACAGAGGTGGGGAAAAGGAAAGTCGAATATTCATAGGCCTGAGCGCAGTGTGGGAGGGAACTGGGCCCAGCTGGATGAACGGCGTGTACAAAACGCCTGGTCAGCACCGGCTGGACCACGTGCACAAAGCTCTGTGGCAGAATTTGTCATCATCCCTAGGTACAGGGCGACGGGAAGATGTACAGCCCTAGAGCCTCTCCGTGACTTAAAAAAGCAAAATCACATCTTGGTCCTCTCGGTCCTTGATCTAGCATGACCTAAGGAGTTAAGGTCCTGTGTCGGGCACAGCGTACTGTGCCAGGTGGGACAATGCTGGGGGCGAGGGGAAACAGAGCCCTGGCCACCTGCTTGCCACGGCGCTGCGCCCCTCTGTGTGTGCAGCCTCCCGGAGGTGCGGGCAGGCAGACAGACAGACAGCCTTACACCCAGACATCCACACGTGGGACCGCGTGGCAGCTTCAGCTGGTTGAATCGGTTGTCTTGCAGCAGATCTCACCTCTATGTATGTCAGAAAATACCATCGCTGCATCCTGGAGTTCTCCACAGCCAGCAAGGTCCGTTTGGACAGCCAGTACAACGCGATGTCCACTACAATGACCGGGCAAACAAATGCAGGCCAAATATCAGACGTAGGGGATGCAGCCAGCTAGTACTTTGCCTTGTGTTTTTGCCCAGCAGCAGCAGAGCCCAAAGCCAAAAGGCAAGAGGCTCCCGTGGAGATGCAACTGGTAGCTGGTGAAAGTTCTGCTCCACAACTCATATAAGGACAGTTAACGGAGAACAGCAAGCAGGGAGTGTCCCTATTTCCCCCTTATCTATACCAACAAGATCAGCAACTCAGGAAGAAAAATTCCCTGAGCACTGTTTCTGAGCCATTTTTTCCTGTTTCTTGTTGTGTTTCCTTGGGATGTTTCCCAGGAAGAACTACTGGGTGCTTTAAAAGGGTTTTTGTTTTTAATACTGCTATTGCACAGTGCGTTCTTGCGTGCCTCTAAATAAAAGCTTAGCTGTGTGCCTCTGCTTTACCTGCCCCCCGAAGGCTAAAATAGCCAAAAGCGAGTGCCCCACCACTGTGACAGTTGTTCTGTTAGCAGTACATCCACAAACCTGCCATCCAGGCAACTTCTAAATGAAAAAGGAAAATACTGGCTGCTGCAGGAGGGAGCCTGACCCGGCACTGGTCAGGAAGAGCACGTCTCTATGCCAGAGGAGCTGCTCTGGGACATGCCCATGGGGTCGGAGCTGTGCAGCATGCAGTTCCTCCTCCACCACAATGCGACTTGGGGCAATGCTTTGGGGATTTCCAGCCTTTAGAAGTTTTACATGGGGGCGCAGGGCACGTGCTAGCAAATCCAGACTTCATGACAGTAAGTGTGCTTTTCCTGGTGACATCTCACAGAACCGTAGAAGCAAACTGTGGCGACCTCCTCTTCCCATGGATCGAGTCCCCCTGTACCACAGCCTGAAAGCCGCTGGCCTAAACAGATGCGTACAGATGGGAGAAAGACACCAAACAAAGCTGTCATGCCCCGGTGGTGGAATCAGGGCAATGAACTATGCAGAGATGTAGGGAAAAGAACTGGAAAGGCAGTTTGGCTGGGAACAGAGAGTGAGAACAGTCAGGCAGAAGAGTCAGGAAAATTTTATTCGGATAAATTCTGATTATTTGCAGTCTCTGACTAAATATCAGGCACCTGCAAATGCAATAGAGCAAAAATCTACAAAGCAGAAAGCAACTTCATCCAGTGTCCAGGGAACAACTGGCTTTGCCTCGCAAGAGACACTTCATTTTAGGTAGGCCGGGTTGAGAGGCTATTTGCAGTTCCATGACAAATGACATTAAACATGATTATTACTTTCAGCCCTCACTGTAAAATACTTCTGTGCGCTAATGACACGAATTTGAAGCCCATGATTTTAAACATCTGATCCAAACAAACAGACAGAAATGTTCAAACCACAATTAGCCTGTTGGCTTTTAAGTGCTTGACCTTTATTTCTCTCTCACGCACCTCCCCCTACTAACTCCTTGAAGTCAGCTGGCATCTTTTCCTGAGTTAGGGGCTTTTGGCAACACCCTAAGGGCAAATATCTTATTACTTCCGATCACTGTATGAAGATGGAAGCAAGACCTGCTCTTATAGTTCTCCTCAATGGAACTCGAAAACAAGTAACTTGGAGTAAGACCTCCATTTCCACCTACTTGCTCCACTGACTTGTGTCTTTTTGCCCTTGAAAAAACTTCTGCATCCACGTTCCCTGCAGCGAATCACATGAGAAAGTAAAAATCTTAATTGTACCATATAAGTAAAACAGCAAGACCCGACTTCATTACAGTGGAGATAAAAGGGCACGGGATTACAGGCATTTTCACCTCATCTTAGTTCATGGGGTTTCTTGGGATTGATACAAACACATGTGAGTGCAGGGAAGTGAGGTTTTTTTATGCTTCTATCTGCACTTTTAGGGTCTTTCCCTGCCTAGCCCCCTCAGCTGGAGCCCTGAGATGCAGGAACTGATGCGGCTACGGTCACACCGTGCCAGTAACCCACAGCACAGCAGTATAATGTCACCTTGACTCAGCCCACGTCTGCATATCCAAGGTGCCCATTTACCTACACCAAGGTAACAACAAGCATTTAACTAGCCACGGAGCATCTCGTTAGCACGAAGGTGACAGTGAGACATGGAAACATGAAAGGGAGGCAAGATGAAAGGGCAGGAGTGGGAAATACGTGAACTTCAATTACCTTAGTAGCAGGAGAAAGAAACCCAAGTGGTTTGCTGTGCAACTCACTGATGAGCACTTGCTGTACATCCCCATCTCTGTCCAATGCAGACAGCTGAGGACAGTCACGCCACTGCCTTTCCTGGCCCCAACTACCGGCTTTCCTGTGTGTAAGTTCAGAAATACCTAATATCAGCCAACATGCCACGTGTGAGAGACACAGAACACCTCGACTGTCCACCTCTACCCTTATGATCTATGAATCCTCCCTACGTTTATGGGGAGGAAGCAGCTTTTCAATAGTTAGGACTTTGTCTGATAAGGCTAACTTACAGTCTCTCCTTCCCAAATGCACTAACTTGTTTTTAAAAAATTCTGCTGTGCATTTAACATCTGCATTCACCGGCCAGCGGGGTATTTTGGACTAAATAAAGGCTGACTTACACACAGCGCTTCCTACCTGCGAATGTTTAAAAAAGCAAATAGCAGTGGTATGTTGCAAAGCTTCTGTGTTTTTTTTTTCTGAAATAGTTTAGCCTAGAAACTTCAAATATGCTTAAATTTGTGGGTTTTTTTTTTTTCCGAATATTTAGGCTTATGTCTTCAGATGATGCATATCCGATTTTAAATCCATTCCTGTTTGTCAATACATTAAACTGCATCTGTCTGTGTGGCACCCAACAACTCAGTACGTTTTTCCAAGAGTATCAGAGCAAACTGACTTCCTGAGATACGCCTCCCGGGACAAGAAGAGCTGGGAGGAAACCAAAGGCATTCATGCACACTCGTATGCACAAGCATATGCCCGGTTCTTCTGGGAAAATCCACAACATCTCAGACATACAGATACTTCTCATTTTCAGTGTTGTAAGTCACAAATAGCCACTGTTGTGTGGAACTTTCTGAATGAAAAAGGTTTTACCACTATTGAGGAAGGCAGGAAAGCCAGTAAGGCTAACTGAAGCATACTTCAAAGCAGGTTTTCGTGCTGCTTAAACCACGTAGGCATTCAGGTGTGCTTGTGTAGGCTCAGCTTTTCGTATCATTCTCCCTAGACAGTGCTGTGAAATCTTTGAACAGCTAAAAATTCAAGAGAACCATAAAAAATTGTCATTCAAGTAAATGAGAGGTAAAATACCACGTACTGCTTTGGCCGGCTGTGTTGACATGAACAGCGCTTCTGGAGATCCTGCATGATGACGGAAGCTCCACAAAGCCAGACAAGGACAGATCTCAGGCACTTTGAATTTAGCAACAGGTTATTATTTGTGCTGAAGTTTCAGCTAGAGCTGCCAGCCAAGGATCAGGGATCTAGGGCTAAGGTGCAAACTACTGCATCCATCACAAGGCCGCAACAAATCGATGAAAGAAAGAAAGATGAAGAGAGGTCTCTTAGGTGCTCGGTATCCAGCTGATGACAAAGCCAGACCAAAGGCCATAGGAGTGGCTTTTGTGGTAATTCCATAGGAGGCTTTAATCAATGGCATCTGCAGAAGTGACACAAGTGAATTACATTTATTTAATCGCTGAAAAGCCTAATTCCATGCTGAGATAACACGGCACGTCTGGATTCCGAGCAGACAAGACTTCTGTAAGAGCGAGAAGGTATTTTGCAGGGCCAGAAGACTTTCTGCTGCTAAGCACTTATCTTACCTCAAACAGAGCTTTGAGTAAAAGATAAAAATCTTCGATAAAAGATTTGAATTTCTGCTTGAGACCCAAACTTGATCTCATTTTTTTCCATGTAAAAGCCCTTTTATCATAAGAAAAGAGCAAACAAATACAGCATAGCGTATGGGAAGAAAATCATAACCTCCTCCAAACTGTATCTGACTCTTTGGCACTGGAAAACTCAGCAGCAGAAGTTCTGCTTACTGGGCAAGACCAATATCCAGCTAGCTCGGGTAGAGTCTGGAACAGGAGATGCAATATTTTTAAGACGGAATTTAAACCATTTTTATATAATCATTCACCACATCAACGTTCCTGGCAAACAAAGGCCATCAATGCTACTACCTTCCTCGCCAGCTCACTCCTGGAGGGGGATGAGAGAAGAGGAGGCTCTATGCGCGGGTGCTTCTCACCTCCAGGAAAACAGAATGGAAAGAAATGCACAGCATCTGCTTGTCACACTAGAAATTGCAGGGGGAAAAAAGTCGAACTCATGGGATTACTGAGAAGTACCTCTTTTTGGTAGAGGCATTAGTCCTGGGCTCATTATGAGGAACTATGAACTTAGTTTGACCACTGTGTTGGCGGGAGTTTCTGCAGGAACGGGGGGAGCTGAAGGGGGAAAAGGATATTAAATATACAGGATTATGATAATAAACAATAAAGCTATTTTAATGCTATTCTAGGATGTTTTTTTAAGCAATTTTAAAATTCATATGAAAAATACATGCATATAAGGAATTTAGCATTAGATTTCTTCTTTCTCAACCCCCTGCCTGCAGCTACTCGGTTTCTCCTGGGCTGCAGCGTTGGCCGAGCAATGTTAGCTGTAAGTAGTTTATCTTCATAGCTGTTTTGCTGGTTTGTTTGTGTTTAGCTGAAGTTTTGATCCTTTCTGGTTAGCGTCTTTCACTGGTAATTACAGGCAGTGTACCGTGAAAAGGTTAGTTTGGTCAGTGGAGCAGAGGGCTGGGCGGGGGGAGAGGGTTAGGAGGGTTTATCGAATGATCAGAGATGCCTTGTTGGCGCTCATCCTTTGTAAACAATAAGAAATGTCAGCGTTGCTGGTTGCTGTCACTGCTGACAGTATAAAGAGCAGAGAGTGTAGCATTCTTTTGGAAAGCTGGTTTACTGGGAGAGGAAACAAGGCTACGGGATGAAGGCACTTCGTGGATATCCGAGTACCTTGGGAAAAGAGAGGAGTTTGGGCTTCTCACTCAGCAACCTAATGAAAACTAGACAAATAGTCTTGCGTTTAATATATAGTTTCCACCAATTCATGCTTCTTTTGTTAGGAACAATTCCAGTCTGTATTGGAAAGAGACAGTTAAATATAAAGAAATCATTTCACATTGACAAGCAAGTTTCAAATTAAGAAGCCAAAGGAAGTTTATGAAAGAAAAGAGAGCTGCATTCAGATAGGTACATTTCCACTGCCCGGCCTTGCATTCCTTCAATTTTGTAACAAAAAGAGAAAAAATCTGATGCCTGAACAAATACTCAAAGGAAAATCTGGAAAAGTAAATAAGCCATCTGAGAATGAAATGCTGCGATACAAACAGCTACAAGCAAAGCAGAAACTTTTAACCGTCTGTGAAAAAGGAACTGCAGTAGAAAATAGGAGCAACATGAACCAATTTACAAACGCAAAGCTGTACCTGCAGGCAAGCATTCATCTAAAGGAACAGAACGTTCCGCTATTTAGGATCTCCTAAGAAAACATGTCCCGCAAAAACACAGATACATTTCCAGGATTCAACTGGATCAGTAAATCCAATCTGTGTTATGCAGCATTTCTAATACAGCTGATATGCTGAAGAAAAAAAAAAGGGCAGATTTCCTCCAACAAAACCAATCACACGTGTTGAACTGTAATAAACAACCTACTGTCGAAACAGCATTATTTAGAACAACTGACAACACTCCACATTCGCCGCTGATTTGACACACAAAGTACTGAACGGATTTTGAGTTATCAGTCCATCAGTCACCCTGGGAGATTTATTGCACTCGAGTCAAATAAAACTCACAGAACTGTTTAACTCTTGATCTTCTCGACTCTGCAGAAGGAAAAGGAGAATGAAACTGGTCTGGGAAAACAGACAGACTCTCTGAAGCAGAACTTTAGCTGCTGTTAACTGTCACCGCTCCATTGCGTTCTACTCACTATAAATCCATCTGTCCATGGCACTGCCACTCGGTAAACACACTCGTATACTCCAAACAGACATTTAGAGAAACAGAGATAATGTTTTCTGAAGGTCAGTTATTCTAAAATCCATACTTGGGAAAATGGTGCCAGAAAGGCACCTCCCTCTGAAAATCCCTTTCAGGTGCCCTAAACTGAGCATCAGCGTTGTGGTTTGCATTTTGCATGTTCCCTTGTGAAAATCTGTTTCACATTTTTCCCTGGGAAAATGATGTTTGAATACCTGTACAGGCCACTGGAATAGAGCCCCAGAGACCCCAGGAGCCTGGAACTTTCCCCTTTACTCAGAAATGCTGCTGAAAATGGTAAGCGTGCACTTAAATGCAGACATGGATGAGGCCTCTATGCTTCTGCCTACCCTGTTTTAGACAACCGAAGTCAGCGAGAATGCCATGAACTTCCCTGGGCACAGGGAGAAGCCCACACCTCTCAGAGCTTAAACCTGCTTTCTTTCCTGTGACATCCTACAGCTGGTCAGCTCAACAGGAGGCTCACCTAAAAAACTTAACTCATTTCAGATTTGTTATTCCTCAATGATAATCTCAAAACAAAGCAAGCATTATCAGTGACCTAGGGTATTTAGAACTCCTCAAATATTTCTTTTCCCTTTCTTTTCTTGTTTGCTTTTAATTGCAAAGTAACAAAAGGGACTCTCACTGTTTGGATCACTTTCATGACGAGCAGTAAATCCACAGACCCAGCCTTAGGAAACAATTGTTCCCGATCTGCTTTCTAAAGCTAACGAATAGTAAAAATAAAATAAAATAAAAAAGATTTGCCTGTCATGGGAGTTGGTCAATAAAATGCAACAGTGTTTATTACAACATTTAAGGTCTGTGATTAAGAACACCAAAAGGCCTAAACTAGAAAGGGTTTTAGCCTGTAATTTCCCTACAGTCCTGGCCTGTACTTCCTTATGAGCTAGCTCAGCAGGGCTTTTCTTCCATGTCCATCATCAGCTTGTAATTATTGCCATTCTCAAAGCTATGCCAGATGGGCTCTTTAGAAGCCGGCATGCAGCTTGTTTATGAGAGAGCGAGCTGTAATATTACTCTACACAGAGACCTATCTGGTCCTAGTCAAAGAGCCATCGTGTTCCCCCCTCCCCGTCCCTCCTCACTCTCCCTGCTTCCCTAGACAAGCCTCTCGGTTTCAGCTTGCTGCCCCCTCCGACTGGGGACAGCACGGGCGAGGCTGTAACCCAGCGCAGGGAGGCTGCTCGCTGTCCCTCACCCTATTTATCCCTCTATTTATTTCTATTTTCTCTATTTATTTCCCTATTTATTTCTCTGTATCAAAACGGTGCAAACCAGACACCCAGCGAAGGCGCCAGCTTGGGGGATTTTTCCTGCTTTCTCCCGCTGCCTTCCTCCTCTCCTCACTTTCCTTTCCTCCTCCGAGCAAGCACTGGAGTTAGGGACAGGATCTCCCCTTGCTGCGCCTAGTGCAGAGGAGAAACATTCGTGGCAAGGCTGAGGTTCAGCAGTCGTGCACGGCAACGCAGGGAATGGCAAGAGCGAATAACCCGGAGTTCATCTTGTTCCGGGCGGTCAGCGTTAGCTATCTTGGAAGGCCAAGACAGTGCTTCTATCAGTAGTTAATGAGGCAGGACTTGCAACAGATAGCCACTTTTAACTTACAAAAGCTTTTAGATGGCTCTGTTTACTTTGATCCATTTCAGTTCATTTGAGCCTTTTTTCCTTTTTTTTTTTTAAACCTTCCCCCTCCCCACAGCCACCCCAGATAACTGCCTTCCCCCTCTCCCCCCCGACTCCTGCCTCAAACAATAGTATCATTTACCAACTTTTATACTTAACAAGTTTGAAGATCTTTAGTCAAGCTCTGCTACAATGGCATAAAGAAAAAAAACACGGCTCTTGAGAACACCACCATAAAGAGCACGGGAGGGGAATCTGGCTGCAGAAACGTAATTAAAAAATCCGACTGCCGAAAGATAAATGAAAGGAAGGGGGGGTGGGGGTGGGAATAACAGGAAAGGCTGCATTTTCAGGAGAGATTTAAAGTTATTTGTTCCTGATTGGGGGAACTGCTCATTCTTTTATCCCTTGTTATTTTATCCATGTGATGCCAAAAGAACTTTCTTTGTTAAAATGTTCTCAGAACGGATAAAACTAATTTGCTGGAATGTGAAATAATCCAGAAAGTAAGAGGACTGTGCCTAATGTTCACAGACTGAGAATGCCAAATTAACCGGCCACGGTTTCCAGTCCCTGGGGCACAGGGCTGGAATTTAAAGCTTCCGAAGAGAGCCCTGGTGCTAATGGATTTGCATGAAACTTGGCATGCTAATGGAGATTGTCTCTTGTAATGAGCTTTTAATTAGGTCTGCTTGGTGCTTGACCTTCTTGTAATATGGGGCCACTCCTCAGATGACAGCATTTCTAACCCACAGGTGTGGAGAAACAGGGCTTGTAAACATGCAGGACTTACCCAGCATTCTTCAAATCCAGACACAAATTGCTCGCCTCTTCAGCACTTATTATTCTTTCCCTCCCGTGAACATCCTTGCTTCCTTGATTATTGTTTTGAAAGAGATTTCATGTCAGTTGTTTTTGTTTTCCTGTCTACTTAAAGATCGTGTTCCCAGCCAATGGGAAAACAAAAAAAAAAAACAGCACCAGGACCCTGATGCAAGTGTACGTGGGCAGCCCCAGCATGGCATGGGGACGGGTTACACGCTCTGAGAGTTGTCATTCCCACTGTCCTTCCAGAAAATAAATGTGGGGAAAAACACTGCTTTGCGCAACAGGCAGCCAAAACAGCCATCTCTGGCCATACACACATCAGCCCAACTGCTGAGGGCTGTACCTCCCTTGACATTTTGAACAGCTCTGAACAGGAGTAGCTGTCCTTGTAGCACATGTGTTTTATATGCAGCGTGTGTTTTATGTATGCCCTTGTAGTGTAAGTATTTTCATATCCTACCACAAACAGTTTCTTACCGCTCACCATGGCTGTCTGAAATCCTCACTTCTGCCTTCCATGCTTACCGGCTGCCCTTCAAACGCTGCCAACGTGTGGTAACAGACGGAAGGCAGCGCCTTTGGGGAGCGGTGTGAATCACTTCGCACAGAACCGAATCCTCACCGTGCAGGCGATCAGTGACCGTGCTTTCCCAAATGCTCCAGCTCCTCTCACAGGCTTTAAAAAGAGAAAAATCTCTGAAAGGGAAGAAGCTGGGCATGAACGAGATCAGTATGTCATTAAAGAACAATGGATACCAGTAAAAATTTTGAATCATTCTTCTGGAGAAGCCTTTTCTGCCTATTCTGCCTTTTAGGAACATAATTAGCAGTCGACATCAGTGGATACATATTCATGGATTCATAGAGCGTGAGGCCAGAAGAAACTATTAGATCATCTCGTGTGATTTCCTATACACCACAGGTCATTAATTTCCACTGGGTTACCCCTGTGCTCAACCCACTAGTTTGTATTTGACCAGTGTCACTCGTGGCTGGCTGACACGTACCTTTTACAAAGGCAGCGAAACATAGAGAACCTGTCAGTTCTTTAGCCCCAATATTTGGGTTGTTTTAATGATTAAGTCCCCTTTTCATTAAAGAGTCTCATTTGCAGCTCAAACAATTCTGCATTTGGCTTCTAGCTAGCAGGTCTCAGTATGTATTTCTTTAATAAATTAAAAATACTACCTCATTAAGTATTTTATACCTGTGAAAGCATTTATTCTTCGAGACTACCCACCTTATTTAGACAAAATAATCTAACTGAAGCTAGGAAGTCTTTCCCAGTAAGGCGTACATTAAGCAAGGACCGCACAGCTACTGTCCCAGCAATGAAAGTGAAAAGGCTCCGAGAAACAAAATCTATCGAGCTCCACAATGGGGAAAGCTCACTGAAGTCTCTTTCGATACCTACATTGGTGATACCCACCTTTGAGCTTGTCAGGAAAACAAATGGAGTAGGCAATTTAGGAAACCGATCATCTGAGCTGTTTCAAGCAATCATTATGGGAAGAAACTGATACATCGTAATTCCCTTCGCTCGTTATTTGTGATGCTAGGTAAGTAGCTCAGGTGTGGACAACTTGCTGTTAACATCTGTACGTGGCCCCGCTCTAAGTATTAACATCCGAGTGAAAAAAAACATCCCTTCATGCAGAAGCTAATTCCTATCAATCTGAAATCGAATAAAAACAGCTTTTCTCTTTAAACCTTACACACAAAAGCAGGAAAACCTGAAGTACCTTCCTAAATAGCCTGGCTCTATCCAAAATAACCCTCAAAACTTTATTATTGCCAAGGTTTGAAGCTTCCCTTTTCATTCTGGAACAAAGATTTGAGATGGAAAATCTGGAAATGAATGTTTCAATTGAAGCAAAATTCAGACAAAAAAAAACTCTTGGCAAAGCTTTGGATGCAGATAAAGGACAAGGATAAGACAAGTTTGTCTTTGTGCAACGAGTCACGGGACGATCGGCTGTCAAGGCCTACAACTCATTCAGTTCTTCTTACAGATGTTTTTACAATTAAGAAAAGTGACTTGAGTGTCAAGTGGGAAAAAGAGTACTCCCCCAAGATTCATCCATTAGCTCTGTCAGCAATACCCCAAGCCTCCACATCAGAGCAGGTTCCTTGCCTGCTGACAAGACAATAACGAATGACTATTACCACATGGTAAGCGTAGTTCAAGATGTGTTGCCCACGTGGAGTCTACTTTTGCATCTCGTGTACCCGTGCAGGCAGTTGAGGTCTGTTGGACAGCAATGCCTATGGAAACCTCCTTATGGCCAGATCCGAGTTGTCTCCTCAGATAACCTATCACAACCACAAAATACGCGGTGGATGCCCCAGGGCTGCGAAAAGGTCAGAGAGAAAAACCCATCCTGGAAGCCTAGGGAGATATCCTTACAAAGCACTCGAGGTATTTTCTGTAAAGTAAATGAATGAGCAGATGAAAGAAAATACTTTGCCACCAACTCTGTAATGAGGTATTAGGGAGGAGTGTTGAAAAGACATGGGAAGTCGTTGAGATATTCAAAAGATACTCAAACCCCAGATGGGGATGGTAAATCTCTTTTTTTTTGTCGGGAAGGGAGGGGTGCATGGTGGTGGTAGAAATAGCAGGAACAGTCATTTTAAAAAGTAAAGAACAAAACTCCAAGGGCACCCCCTCTAGATCTGTACGTTTTACAAGAACCTGCGGTGCAACTGGAGATGAACAAGTGCAGAGAACTGAGAGAAGGTTATAGAAGATTTTGTGTCTAGCACATTGCTAAGAGCAACAGTTACAGTACAAGTCAGTTTCTTCTTCTTCCAGCGATTATAAATCACAAGTAGATTCCTCTGCATGCTCCCGAGTGTTACAATGGCTGTAAAACTTCCTTCTCAAGCCTGCAGCAGCTTGGATGTTTTAATGATGATATGACATGTGTGAATGTATTAGCACTGACAAATGATCAAAATTAGAATTTTCTTACAGAGTTTTTCTCCTCAGATGGCCTAAGCCCTCTTGGGGAAACAAGCCGCAAAGTTCCCTGTTTGTCTGGAAGCTCGATACACGACATCCACCCTAGATACACGAGAAAAGCAAAATAAAGATTCTTAGTATGGCAAAGGTTTGACCTCTCTTATCCTCCAGTAAGCAACATGGGCAGGACCTAAATGGCATAATCCAGTTAATTAAAGTGATGGTGTCTCATACACATCCAGGTTATCAACCTTGCTGATGTTCCTGCTATTTCCTAGTTCCAGCAAAAATAACTCGCACACTTATTCCTTGAATATTTCAGGTGGAAATTTAGTAATTTGCTGGACAAGAATTGAGGATGACTCTTAATAAAATTCCTTCCTTGTAAAAAATGAGTAAAGATCTGCTGCTACTGATTTTCTCTCCACCCTTACTTGTTATTGCTTAGAAAAAATTAGAAATTGGTATTACTGGACAATTAAAAAAGAGAACAGAAAGATAACAGGTAAAAAAGGGTCTCATGACTACTGCAGCATCACAGGCTGGTTTGGGTTGGCAGGGACCTTGCAGCCCATCTAATTACAGCCACTGCCATGGGCAGGGACCCCTCCTGCCAGCCCAGGCTGCCCCCAGCCCCATCCAGCTTGGCCTTGGGCACTGCCAGGGATGGGGCAGCCACAGCTCCTCGGGGCAGAACCCTCAGAGTAAAAAATTTCCTCCTCATATCTAATCTAAACCTTCCCTCTTTTAGTTTAAAACCATTACTTCTTGTTCTTTCACCACACCCCCTGACATATAGTCCCCCCCCAGCTGTCCTGCAGCCCCTTCAGGCCCTGTGAGGTCTCCTGGAGCCTTCCCTTTTCCAGGCTGAACACCCCCAGCTCCCTCAGCCTGTCCCCACAGCAGAGGGGCTCCAGCCTCTGCGAGTCCTCATGGCCTTCTCTGGACCCGCTCTAACAGGTCAGTGTACTGTCAGAGTTGAGGTCAGGTTTGGAAGGGGACAATTCCTTAAGTCAGCCCTCTTTAAGCCTTTTATTGACCTTTTTACCCAAGGTGTGGAAGTATTGAGCATCCTCAAGGAACTGCCAGCTGAAACGGTACTGAATTCACCCAAGGCTCCTTACAACTTCAGCAGGTAGCGTCAACTGTTTTGAACCTGTCTTCTAGATGGAGAAAGCGGATGACAACAAGCCTGGATAGAAAGTCTCTTTCATTTGGCTTCAAGGTGCTCTGTTCTCATATTCCCAGGTAAGGAGGCTACGTTATGCACTTCAGGAACAGGCTGACTTTGCCTAACAAAGTTGGCCACTTACTGGCTAAACTGGGCAGTAGAAACAGCACAGGTGGGGATGGAAAGTCCAACTAGGTTATGCTGATATCATGTCTTCAGTGACAAGAGCCATCATTAGATGGATTATCAGTTCTTGCAGATCAGCAAACCAATACAGTTCTGTCTACCAAAGACTCCAAACCTTCTTAGCATGTTCTTGTGCCAGCTTCCTGAGTTAGGAGGAACTGAAGGGAAGGAGGATAGCATTTCCAGTCCCCACAGGGAGAAGAAATACACTGGTGCAAGAGGCCAGGACACAACCATCTGAAAGTTTAGTCCTGAAACAAAAGTAGACACGTTTTCCATCACCTCCAACTGCAAATAAGAGTGCATCAAGAAAATTTCAGGAATATTCTCAGGGACAGTATTCCTTTGAACTTCTTTCTGGGGTTCTCCATAGGAAGAGCTTCCACCGTGGAAGGGCAAAAAGTTAGTGCTGTTTTGAATTTAAGGTCCAGAGCTGAACTGCCTCCCCAGGACAGAGATTAGACCTTGCCCTACTGAAGTAGAACACAGATGTGAGCGTGAATGTCAACCATCTGTGACGTTTGACCAGTGAAGCACATACAGGTGAGAACACGAGGATTATACGGGGCCAGAGCAAGCATCCATGTCCTTTTCCAAGTACTGATGCTAAGGAGACACCCACAAAGAGTAAGAACAGGGCAATTCACTTGCCTGAACGCTCTTTGAGCTTACAGCTCTGCTCAGCCCAGGGGCTTTCATGGTTTCTTCTGTTTAGAAACACCTCCCAGCTCTCTCCCCAGAGTACTCCACCATCTGCCTTGAAACCTATTTTTGCATCCACCTACACACGCTCTGACACAGCTCCAGAGATAAAAGACCCGTGTCTTGTGTCTGGTTCGAACACTCCCCCCCCCCCCCTTAGCTGCATGAGCTCCTCATTGCCCTGTAGCTCTTTTACTGCCATACGAACAGCTGATCCCCATCAAAGCGCTCCACATCAGCCTTCTCAGCTTTTCTGCATTAATGAGAACCAACACCATCCCCAACATTTATCAGCCCCGTCCTTCTCTGAAGCTTTTCTCGTTCTGGTTTGTTTTTTCCACATGAGGGACCAGAACTGAATACCACATTGAATGAGTGGGCAACAAGTGCATTTACATAGTGCTGGAAGGATCTTTTCATCTCCGCTCCCTTCCTAGTAATTCATAGCATACGATTTTTTTTGAGTGTTACTGAGCATTGAACTGATATTTTTGCAGAAAAAGTGAACTAGTGCTCAGTGCATCTTTCTCCTGAGTAGTAATGCTCCTCACCTGAAGCTCCTGGCTTCGCATAGCAATCCTAGAGCACCTTCCCCTGATTAAATCCTGCCTCCCCACCAGATTCTCTCACTACTCTCCTCCCCTGACCCCTCTGGATGTGCTGAACAGGGCTGGCCCAGCTCAGGACTCCATGAATGAACTTTGCTGACCGTGAGAGCCGACCATTTATTTCCTCTCTCTGTATCCTGTTGTTCTCAGCTGGCTCTTTATCCATCCAAAGAGCTTCTCTGCTGTCCCATGTTCGCTAAGTTTCCTTAAAAGTCCTTTGTGGGAATTGTGGAGTAAAGCCTTTTAGAAAACACAAACAAATTATATCCATTGGATCGATGTTCAGTTTTTCATTGATTCCTCCAAAAAACTCCAAGATATCTGCAAGATAAGGACTTCCCTTTGCAGGAGCCACGTTGACTCTTCCCAAGTAGGACATTTTTATGCAGGTGTCCACTATTAGCAGAGTGCCTTGTTGTCACAGCCCAGGTGGTCAGAGCTCAGCCGCACTGCTTTGGTTTAGGCACCGGAGATCTCCATTGTCAGGACTGCTACTGCTGTCTGCGTTGTAACCGTGTTTACAAGCACTGCACAACATCCAAAACTGGAAACGCACTGCTCTACCCAGACACCGCCGGTTCATGTCCCCAGAGGTTTATGTTTATGTAAAATCTGACTCGTCGTGTATTTAGGTTTCATAAAAACAGACAATTAGGACTTTGATCAAGAAAATGCAAGTAAACCAAGAACAAACAAACAAACAAACAAAAACACAAGACAAAGATAGATCCCAGGGACAAAGAGTTTAGCGTGGGTCATTTACAGCATTTTGCTCTCCCCTCCTTATGACTTTAGCTCCAACACCTTCATGTTCCTTCTGCCTCTGCCAAATCCTTTCCAGCAACCCCACCCCCCCGCCCTGCCCACCTTCCCCATTCCTCCGCCCCTTTCATCCCCAAACCTGAAGTACCTCATTCATTACTTCAGTCCTTCCCAAGCGTTCACGTCTTCAGGGCAGATACTCCTCTTACTTGGGCCCTCTGCGTTATAACGGCTGACTCTTACCCTTCCTTTATTTCATTATCTTTTATGTGCATTAGCAATGAAGGGCTATCACCACTACTTTACGCATGACACTCAATCACAGAGAGGCAAAGTGACTTTCTGAGGTTCACACAAAGTCTGTAAGGGAGCAGAAAGCAGCACCCATGTCACCCAAGTCCAAAGGAAACGCTCGTACCACAGGCCAGCCCTCCGCTCTCGGGTGGTGAGCCCACCGTAGAAGTGGCAGTGGCACATTTCAGAGGGAGATGAATTATTCTAAACTCACATTCGTCACCTCTGCAGCACCTTGGTCCACGTTCAGAGCTGTGCACAGAGTGGCCATACCCCAGGGCCCTGAGACAAGCCGTGTCCGTACTCTAGCTCAGCTAAATGAAGACATCCAAAAGAAGTACTGGTGCCAGCAGAGCAGGGCAGCGATGTTGGACAAAATGACTCTCAGCAGCGGGTAGCCCGGCAGCTCTGGCAGCGCCCGCCTGCTTGTGCTAATGATGACAGCTGCACGGAAGTGGGCATGTTTTTCACTTTGCATGTTTCCAGTCCTAGTTGCCCTTTTCAGGAGCACTGTCGAACTGGAACAGCCCAAGGTCTTGTCTTACCCCTCCCTGAAAATGGGAAGGCAGCTGGTACACTCCACATTATGCACCAATGCCCTGGAAAAAGTAATGTTATCCAGCTGGCCATGAACACGATGGCTTTCTCGAGCTCCAGTCACACTCCAGGACTGGTCCTGAATTTTGTCCTGTTTGTCCTGAGCCAGTGCAATGAAAGGAAGATGGGTCTCAGCCTCAGGACTCCTGCTCCCGAGTCTACTGCCTGGGGAGCACTTGTCATGCAAGCATTCCCAGACAGATCAAGGAACAGCGACAGACTTTCTTAGATTACTCACATGAACCAAACAAGCAGGATTTGGCCTGGATACAGGAATCAGTCAGTTACCCACCACGAAAATATAGTGAATAACTGAAGATGAAAGGCAGCTGTAAACAAACAGCGGACCAGCACATTACACTGCTCAACAGCGCTAGGACTGAGCAGCACATGGAAAAGGAAATTCCTATCCATATGAAATGGCAGGAGAAAGTTTGATGAACAGGATGTCATCATCAAGTGATGAGTCAGATCAAGTGTCATCTGCCACACAGATGAGAATGAAGGTTGTCACCCGTAAATGAGGCCATGCCAGGGACTGGCCCCTCTTGCCTGGAAAGAGACATGGGGTTGAGAGCTAGGGAGGAAGGGAAAAGGGAAAAGAGCTGTGAATAATCGGGTTTGGTGCTCCTGCTGGAGAGGACAGCAAGATGGCTGCTGCTGCTGGTGGGAAAGGCCAGTAAAAAAACACCCTTATGTCTCCGCTGAAGCAGCAGTGGAACTGCCAGCTCTCCAGAAACCTTGGATGTCTGCTGCTTGCCTTTACAGCCTGCCCAGCAGCAGAGCAATACCTCCCGGCATCCCGTGACGTGATGGCCCGTGACACGAACTGCCTGCTAAAACCCACCATCCAGCCACGTGTGCATCTCCCAGCTGGGCAACTCTAAAAACCTGCCAGGTCCTGCACAACCCTGGGGACAGACCGGCTGGCAGGTGTCGGTACCCTGCACGACGAAGAACGAGGCCAGCAGGGTGAGACTGAGCTTTGGCTGAGAGAATAAAGTACGACCCCTTCCCTGCTCACCTCTTGTTGCAGATGGGTAAAACTTATGGCAGTCCTGTGGCCAGAACAGCTCACTGTTCTCTCATTCCAGCTCAGCTCCGCTGGCTGGGACACTCATTCCAGCAGAAATGAGGCAGCCTGAGGACCTTCAGGGCCTTCTCCACCACCTGCCTGCTCTTCCCTGCGCAGCACCTCTCCTGTCCCCTCATCTCTGAATCAAACGAGGAGCCTGAGGCTGACAGGCTGGGAACATTTTGCATCCTTGTGCAGCTCGGCTGTGGCTGATCCAGCTGAGCACATACTGCAGAGACCATTCAGCCGCAACAGACTCCCCATGTTCCGTGTTTTCTCCTTTTTAAAACATCCTTCGGTTTCCAAGGACAGACCAATAGCTTTTACTAACCCTACAAATGTTCACCTTTAAAAATACAGTCCTTTTTTTTTTTTGTGGAGAAATTGCTTTTATGTTTATTTTAAAGTACAAAGCGGTTGTGGTTCTCTGTGTGGTTTGACAGTTTACAGTCCCACACATTTTGCAAACTGTAAAATACGGATGTTTCCCTAGTGGAAAAACTGCACTGTAAAAAATTCATGGAGTTTCCTGTTTTCTCATGGAGCTTCAGTATTTGTTCTTGAAAAAATTATCACCCCCGTGGAAGAATCTGGTAGAGCTTCATGGCAAAGAAGCAGCATTCCACAGATGTGCTAAGTGTCCCACTAAATGCAGGCGAAAATGATAAGCTCTGTTATGAAAGCCATAGAGTAATTCAGAAGGCCCCGTTACTGTTTTCATTCACTGCCTGTCCCTTTATGTAAGAGGTTGTTTTTCACCGCAGGTTGACTGTTTCCAACCTTGCTGCATCGAGTTTTCCACTGAGCAGAACAGGGTAACGCAGAGTGCACGGTCCAGGAGCGTTATGGGGAGCCAACACCCAGACCCCAGAGGGGAGCAGGGACATCACCCCAAAGGTGGCTCCATCCTGAAGCCCTGGCATATGCAGGGTGCAGGACAGGGACTTCAGAGCAGGGCTTCTGAGAAGGGAAGGGACTCAGCAGGATGCTAAGTGTACACAGGGCATCTGACCCACAGCACGTGCTGCCCAGGGGCATGGTAACAGACGGACAGAAGCATCTTTCCCCGCCCTCTGCTCAGGAAATCTCCCCGTGTCTGTACCCGCTGGAGGAGCATCTGAGAGGGAAAGGAAAAAAAAAAATGTGCCGCAGGGGAGTAATGGAGGACCTGAGGTCTCCCAGGATGCCTGGGTGGCTGATACATATCACCCCTATCACTCCTTACTCTGGGCTTAAAGTGCTTAAAGGCCAAACCTCTCCCTCCTCCACTGCTACTTTCTCTCCTTCGCACCTCCTTGCACACGGCAGAGGTATTTCCACTCCTGGCAGCAGCAGGGTGGCTCTCAACAGGCGCTCTTTAAGTGTGTGTTGTGCACCACGAGGACTGCTGCCCAGAGAGACAGGAGCGGGCTGCCCGCAGCCTGGAGTGAGACCTGGCTGCCTCGCTGCCTCCTGGAAAGGCAGATCCAAAACTACAGCCACGGCAGCAACACTTAGATCCTGTGCTCAGCGGTTCTGTGTCCAATTTTTTCTAGCTGTTGATAAATTTCACTGCCTCACACAGCCTTTGCTTCCCTTGTACCAGGAAATCACTGCTGCAGCAACGCTCCAAGCATTTGTCTCCCGGTACTTTACACACGGTCACGAGCTGAGGTCTCGCAGCAGCCTTTTCACTTTATTTATTCTGATATCAGTAACAGGGGGATTCCCGTACGCGGTTAAGGACTTGCTTATCACAAAGCTAGCACATAACGCTTGTTGCGTAACGCTTATCACGTAATGCCGCTGGCATTTGCAGTGCAACTCATAGGAGAAAGCCACCAGCTAGGAAGGAAATCTTTTCCAGAAAATCTCTGCACTTGGAAGGACATCTACAAACGTCTGCCAAACCTCGGGAAAGGGACGCTAGTCAGAGTTGGGGACAAGCTCTGTAGGGTCTTCAGTACACCCACAGGCTGTCATAGGCAGGCTGAGCAAGAGCGTGGTGCGAGAGCTGGTAAAGGATTTCTGCATACCCAAGACCTCTACAAGGTTTTCTCCTTGTGCTGCAAAACAGAGCTTCAAATCTCTGAACTCAACCCCAATACAGTTCCTGCTCGCCCTCTGTATTCCCCCCAGACTTTTTTCTTTTTCTTTTTTACTGAATGGCCATAAACTTCACCAACAGATTCCATAGGGGTTATGTTACACCACCACCCGACTCCAAATCAATTACAGCCCAACGGGATAGAGTTGCAGAGAGTCTGCGAAGCCCAGTCCTGGCGTTTCCATGAGGGGCAGAGAAACCACAGCTCTAAGAACAGAGCCTGGGGATCCAGCCGAAAGAATGGAGTGATTTCCCAATGGGACTGGGAGGCAGGAGACCTAGGTTTGTGTGCCAGCTGTGCTGCTGGCTGCCTGTGTGAGATCAATCTCTTCGTTTCTGTGTCTCGGTATTTGGCTCCTTGCACACCGCAGTCCCCATCCTCGGGGCCTCTCTGTGCTGATGGTCCATGCTAAAGATGCAGAATGCCTTCTGGGGGACTAAGGCACCGGGAGGGTCTGGGATTCTGTTTCAACACCTCACCAGGTATTGCCACTGTTGTTCCAGGAAACACGAGCATGCCGATCAGTGAGAACTACCGGAATAACCCGTGCTCTTCTCTGACAGCCGTCATTAGGAGGAAAATCGCAACAACGTAAGGATGGAAGGGACTTAATTCACCGAGGGCTGCTTCCTGCTATTACAAGCAACCATGTCATATAATCCTTTTCATAAATTGCACGCGTTTGTTTGTCAGGTGTACTTTACCCAGCCGAATTTGAGGTGTAACGTAAGGAAGCAAAGTAGCCAAACAAAAGAGCAACACTTTCTCCGCAAGCACTGACTGTGAAGCCTGACTGATGAGAGATTAGGCAAGTCAGGGCTGTGTAGATCCCATGAATGAAGCCCTCCACCACGTACACGGGACGGCGAGCCGTGCTCTGTGCCAGCTGTGAGCAACCTGCGTCGCTGCTGAAGGCTGCTGCCTGCCTGCTTGGGTCTGAAACCTTTGGGGTCACTTGTTTTCTGCCGATCTCAGCAGAAAGGGGACCTTTTCTAATGAAATGAAGACTCCTTACCCTCTTCAGCTGCTTTAGTTTAAGTCTGAACTCAGCAAAGCCAGAAAAATCCGAGCCTCACGGCTAAAGATCCTCAGTTTGTCTCACTGAACTGCGAAAAGCAGCAATTACCAGGCAGTGTTGTAAGGAATGGCTGCAGGGCCTGGTCTAAGTGCTGCGTACCTGCATGTCCCGGTGGGGCACAGCCCAAAGTCTTGGCTCGGTTTTAAACCCTCACAGCTTGGAAGGATAGGAAAGAAAGGCTAATGAAAGAAACAAGTGAATGTTTCTGGATAAACCAGTGGAAGATGCTGTTGCTAAGCACCTGTTTGATAAGTTAAATACAGAAACATGACACATCATCCAAAAGCCTAAAGCCAAGCTTCTCTCCAGCATAGCTCTACTAAATCAATCAAATTGCACAAGGACTGAACTTGGTTCAAAACACCCCTGCCTAGCAGCCACTCAGGATCTGCCCTTCCCAGTTTTCGCACTGTTTCTCCAAAAGAATCGTGGTGTAGAGTGGGGAGTTCACCACGAAGTCAGCCTTTGTAGATTTGAAGTTAAGGGGAAGGGAAGAGGGGGGTCACTGTTCCTCTCTTGCCTAACCTGCCTGGAACTTCGCTGCAGGAGCTCGGAGAAGCAGCAGATATGTTAGCGCCTCGCCGCGCGTTCAGCCTGACATCGGCACAGAAAGAAAAAAAAAAACCTTCACTCGCCAGCTTTTGATACGACCTGGACAACAGACGGCTTGGAAGAGTTCCTCTTTCCTCGGCAGCGAAAATCGTGGTAAAGCACCATCTTGATAGTTCCCAAAGAGATTCGTTTACAAAGATCAGTATAGGGGAGGCTTGTTTGGTCTCCCGAGATATATCTCATCCTCTGACAATTCACTGAGACCTTTGCTGTATCTAGCTATATGTGTATAATTATCTGCTCGGATACCTGAGCTTCTATGTGACGGCCTTACTCCAAGTAACCCAAACTATCCCCAAGGCATGGCACGCACAGAATGGCCAGGGCAGGGAGGGGAGGAGGGGCGGCGGACTTCCCTCGTTTGCCGCTGGAAATCGGCATTTTAGGGCCTTGTAGTCATTTCCTTGCTAGTGTGAGGAAACTTTTTGTACATTTATATAAAATAGGAGGCCAGCAGTGCATACCCCCATCTTACTTCCTAATATATTATGTCCTCCCCTGCCGAGTCCTGGGACTTAGTCTGGATTTGGTAACTGAAGTAATATAAATGTTAGCTAAGAAGTATTCCAGCAATATGGTTCCAATTTAAGCTTGTTTTGAAGTCTAAAGGACCAATATGTCTCAGCGATTCTTCACTGGACGCTTAGCTCTAATGCGATTTGTGCAGGAGTGCACGCCGCTCTCTAGAAGCCCTCGTGCGACGCTCCAGAAAACAGGTTCATGCCCGAGCAGGATGCGGAGCAGCCACGAGCGCCGGGCCCTTGCTGCTAGCTCCCTCGCCTCTCCTGCCTTGCGGGGGGCTTTGCTCAGCACCCGGCGCTGTGCTCGCCAGGCCTCGTGCACAAATGAAGGAGCGCAGGGCGCGCTGCCCCCGGGTTCTCTCTCCTTACCCTCTTGCATTTCGGAGGCGACGCAAGGCACCTCGGAAGGAAGCCATTCCCTGCAAGCTGTCTGTGCTTTACTTCCACGCCGTGCTCCTCGCAACGCTGCCTTTATTTGTGTAGACATGCATTCTCAAGGTTCGCCTGCCCCCTTTTCCTCCCTCACACCCCTACGGAGCCCCTGCCTGAATCCAAGTAATGAGCTAACCCATGGAACTCATTGCCCTTTATCTTGCTGGGGAACGTGCACCTTTTGAACTGCCATCTGCAGATTGTGTTGATGCACTGACTTGTTAACTGTGCCATACTGTGAAGGAAATGGCATGATTTAGATCAAGTGCTCTGGACGGCTGTTCATAAGAAACACTTGAGCCAAGCTGTTACTGCTCAGGATGTGCCCTGGGGAGAGGGGTTTCGTTTCGGGTCATGCTCTTGCCTTGTATGAGGGCAGGCGCAAAGTACTGAAATCACAGTCCTTCCCTGAAGCTGAGGGGAGGGGGAGGAGAAACATTATGAAACCATAGAAGCGAAGCTGCCAAATTAACTTCTCACCCTTTCAATCACACTCCAGAGGATAAAAGCCTAACATTTCTGCCTCAGAAACAGGCTCAGTTTACACCAAACAAGTTATTTCTCTAATTTATCAGCCTTGCCAGCTATCATTCTAATTACTGGAAACCTCAGACTTTTTATGAAGTCAGATGTACAGCATATTTGCATGGCTGTAACGTATCACTAGATAAATAGGTCTGGAGGAAAGAAAGGCTTTTTGAAAGGAATCTGCAGGTTTCTTTACACAGCTAGGGGCTTAAGGACACTATCACCAAAAAAAAAAAAAAAAAGGGTTCTGGATTTAATTTGCTTGAAAAAAAAAACGCAACTTTCGACATAACACAACATAGCTAAAGTCAACAAGAGAGGAGGAGGCTGTGACGGAAAGCTCATCAAAAGCCTCCCATGGACTTTCCCTGGCTCTGGGTCAGGCCTTCGTTCTTTCTCTTCGCTTGCATAGTAGCAAAGCCCGGGGACAGCCTGACACCCGGCAGCCAGGCCAGGCTGGAGGAGCAGCCCGAGAGCCATCTAGGCAGAGCGCTCGCCCAGCCCTTCCCAACGCAAACCCTGATTTGTCCATTATATGTAAATGGATGATTAGAGTCATTCTCTAAGACAAATTTACTTTTCTGCACGCTCTAAATCTGTTTAGTCACTTTAAAGGTGTCAATTATTGGAGCATGCTAAGACTATGAATTTCTTAGTAATAGCTTTAATAACATTTTGAAATGAAAAGCAGATACCTTGAAGTTGGCTTACTTTGAAAAGACATATGAGTAGATCTGGTTTTAATTTATGTCCTATTCTACATCTGGAATCCCTTATAATTAAAACTAAAAGCTGGACTACTACTTCCACCTGTCAAATGATGAAAAGATGAATGCACTAATAGCTTACTAAATAGCCCAACATGATAGAGTTTACTTTCCCGTTCCATACAGTAAAAAAGGATTTTGGACAGGAGGCTAAAGGTCTTTGGTCATTACTAATAACACGCTTTCAGTATTAACCTACGTACCCCACTACCACCACCATCAGAGCCTTTTAGCACGGAGATCTCTAAGCTGCGCTTTGCATTTTCATTAGATGTGTGTATTCATCTCCGCTGCTGCCGTGTTTCAGGCCTTCCCAGCCCACAGGTTGTCTGCCACGTAGATCCTCCCTTCTCTGTTTTCAACCGCTCCACATTTTTCTTCTGCCCATTTTCTTTTCTCATATTAACTGCCTTACTCCATCAAGTTTTCCATTTCTATTTCTGAAGCACTCACCTCCCAAATGACAGCTTTGCCATTGATGGGGGCAGTCCAGGACATGTGACAACCTAGACCCTATTTTGCGTCTTCTTGTGCCATTCCTTTATGATCCCATCCCTCCTATTCCTCTCGATTCACCTGTCTCGTCTTACCACACTGCCTGACTCGGAGAATTTCAGTGCACACATTTGTACAGAATCGAACAAAACTGGGCCCTCAAAAGATACGTAGGGCTTTGGGGTACAGACACAATATTAACAAATGACACTTGTTGGATAAACATTCTAAATTTTTTCTCCTACAGCAATACTGAGCCCTTTTTCTCCTATGTGCTCATACATCACCCATGAGTCTTTATACATGCGCAGCCAGATTAGGAACCTTTTACGGGAATCCAGGAGATTCCAGCTCTCCAGTGTGAGCCTACAGCCTCTTCTGGCCCTTCACAGGCATTCTTTCCAGCAAAACGTTGCCCATTTATCTACAAAGCTGTTGGAAAAAAAAACCCACACAACAGAGGGGCGAACCCATTTGAAGTGCTACACATTAATTTTAAACATAAACGAAAAGCAAAGGAGTTAGTTTCGTAACAAAAACTTTGGTTCCATCCTCACGCAGCCCTTGCAGTAGACAGCCAGTTGTGTGGGCAGTCTCCGAAGATTAATTGTCTCATCGCCTGCTCTCGTTTCCTCTGTCCGCAGAAATATGAAAATATCCGATTTGGAAAACAGGACTGAGCTTGAAAAATAGTTTGGAATAGTCCAAACTGTGAAGGCTTTAATCTAGATACAGCAGTCTTACTAACAACTGTTGCTGGTATTATTGCTATCCTAACAGCTCTGTCTCTAGAGAACAACAATGATGAGAACCATAAAGCAGGGATTCCTGCAGTTCTGGATATTGCTGAAGAAGATATTTTGTATTGCTGAGTTTCCCCAAGGAAAAGGAAAGTCTCGTCTCCTGAGTCCCTAGAGAGCTGCCCACGTGCCTCCTTGGCATATTGATGCCAGGAGCCACGGGTATTCAAGCAAAATATTTTAGCTGCGACAGAGAGTTATGGAAGAAGCTGTCCCAACTATTACAAATGCGCAGCACTCGACTTCTTACGTCAAAGCAAAGAGTAATGTTTCATCTGCCCCAGCAAGTAGGAAATGATGCAGGTATTAAACATTATTACGAGAACAGAGGCACGTTAGTTACTGTTTATCCACCAGGACTGTGAATGGAGCTTTTTGTTGTGAAGGATTTTCATGGGGAAAGTTAATACACTTTGTCCAGACCATGCGATGGTACAAATCAGTGTAGTTCCATCTAAATCAATGGATCAGTGTTGATTTACAGCAGCTGAGGATCAACCCCCTCTTTTTGGGTCTGCTGAGGATTGTATAACATACACTGCCTAGAAACACTGATGACAAATTTGAAACTGTGTAGGGATATGCTGAACCGAAAGCCTGATTCAAACCCAAACTGGCTACTCTCCTTTTAAATCACTGAGAGCTGCTGTCTTAAACGGTACTGTCAAACGAGCATTTTTAAACATGTATCAAAACCTAGCGGCTGCACCCTCTGGTCTGCGCCGCGCATGCTGCATTCCATACAAACTCAAACCCGCCTAGTGCCGATTCATAAATGATGTGTTGGTTTAATCTATTTTTCACAGGGGGTGTTTCAGAGAAGGAAAATTAGAAACAGGTAGAGGGGACTATTATTACTGTCTCATAGTGTGCTCTCGTACATGAGGATTGGATTAAGATAACATCTGGTCTATATTTCTTGAACTATTTCCCTTTTATCACAAGAAAATCGGCAACCCATCTCACAACTGCTCCTAATTTAGATCTAAATATCACTGATGAAACATTGTACAACATGCTGTTATCTATTAAAATGATTTCCCTGAAGGAACAGTGGATACTTTTATATTTTCCAGCGAAGCCAACCATATTCCCCCTTAGCACTAACTAGCGGCCTTATAATCAAACACTCGAATGGTAACTGCAAAACCCCTTTGGAAAAAACAAGCGAGTCCCCGTCGAAGATTCAGCTGGTGTAAACGAATGCACGTCCAGTGACTGAAGGGAAGCAATGTCCATTCGCACCACTTTCCTTAGGACAACTTTGATTCATACACGGCCCAAACCTGCAAGGTGCTAAATACCTTCTGCACTGACTGCTTTTAGGAGGAGCTGGTTAAAGCTAAATCCAGGCTCAAATACGTAACTTAGCAAAAGATTTTAAGCATGTGCTCCAGGGTTTGACTTCTACCGACAGCGGAGGAACAATGAACAGTCCTGAGATTTTCTTTAGGAAGCAGAAAGGCAGAGCACAGTACGCTGTCATCCCTCCCATTTGGTTCAAACAGAAGAATTGTCAGTGGAATGCGGTAATCTTTTTTTCAGCACTTTGCAGAGTTCAAGTCCCCAGAAAGCAGCCTATTGAGTTCAGCAAATAAAAACTTCTGTTTTCTTCACGAGTCTATAATTCATTTTCATGGACAGTAAATCAGAAAAGGGAGAAAAAAAAAGCATTTTACAATCTCAAACTATTTTGCATACCTTCACTGCACATCAGTTTTAGCCATTTCCATCGCATCCTTACCACTTAAAATGGGGGAATTAGATAAGCATACATTCCCTGTATTAACTGGTTTAATTTAAAAGTAATTTCCACCATCTGGAATTACTATTTGCTGTTGTTTGGAGGAGGAAAAAAAAAAAAAAAGAGAACCTGAAACTGTAGAAAAGATCATCACAATTTCTTTCAAAGAATAACCAATCTGAAGGAGGGAGAAGCATATAAGGAATGTAATTGATTGTCCACCAGTGAACTCGTGTGTTTTGGAGGGAATTCTGAGAATAAAAAGCCACTAGCAGTTATCACCGGTCAGACTGGAGCCATTCATTTTTCACCTGCTTGTGTTTGTTGTCTGGCAACCAGTCAAGGGTGCTATTAGCAGAATTAAGCTCCAGAAGAAAAGATTGCCCTGTAGGAGGGAAGATAAAGACTGGAAAGTGTGGCTTGTTATCAGTATCACAATGAGGACCGGGTCAGAAAGGATTCAGTGTGGGTTTCATTTCAAACAGGTAATCTCCGCAGAAATAATAGAGTAATTGTTGCTTTGAAACCTTTATGTGCTGCAGCATACTACAGCTCATTTGATACAGATTCTGGACTTAATGAAGAACTCCAACAGGCCTGAAGCAGGCACACAGGGAAAATAGGAAAAAAAAAAAAAAAAACAGTGCACCAGTGGAAAATGTCTTTATCCTGTAATTCCAGGTCAATATAGTGAAACATAAAATATTATTCAGGGCAGTTTTATACCTTGATTTATATCTCCCCTCCTTCTCAGGCTGCGTTCTATCCGTCTATAAAGTTTTGTCTATAAACATGCAGTAACGTAATACAAAATATTGCAAGAGTAGTAACATATGTAATTATAGTACATCTCACAAATCCTCAACACCAGCAATCAATCAAAGATTTCCAGGGCAATTCCTTGACATACAACTTTTTCTAAGTTTTATTCAAAGGCTTGAGAGAAGTCACTGGGACAAGCTGCAAGAGCAAGATGCACATTGCAGCTGATGTTGATGGACAGCATTTTACGTTTTTCTGGCGAACAGCCTGAATGTTTGCCTTGAAAAGTAATTGTTGAGTGGGCTTTTCCTTTTTTTTCCTGTATAAAGATAATGCAGCTTTCTCTCAGTCATCTCCTTTAGAAATGTGCCTTAACTGCTTGGAGATTAATCTGCTGTTTGGGTTCATATTGTTTGCAGAAAGCGCTACGCCGCAGAACAGTTGAACTTCTAAGTCTCAAAATACAAAGGGTGAGCTGGTAAACACTGCCAAAGTACAGAGAAAATAAGGGAGAGAATTCTCTCTTCTACAGCCTCTTACCTTAGGGCAACCTTAGGTTTCCAAGCTTTGGAGGCATTTAAAGATAGCTTCACTTCGGTGTGGACGTTGTCAGTCCTATACACGGTCCTTTTAAATCCATGAGGGACACAAGGAAGCCTGATGGAAGCAGGTCAAGGCTATAACATCTTCCACCGGAGCCCTTCTGAGTTCTGGGTGTGGAGCAGAATACAGTACGTTATGCAGGGTTCTTACATACGGAGACAGTTCCCTGATCCTCCTTCAGTTACTGCACGGCCTGTTATAGCCCTCAAACCTAGAGATGATGCATCCAGGCTAAGATCCCAGCCCAGAATCTCAGTGCTGAATCCACAAACATACTCCGTGGGTATAATGCCCACTGTTACGTGATGCGTTTCTGAGTTCCTGTGGGTGTGCACGTACCCACTCCCTCCATGGGCTCCAGCTAGCATTCCTCAGCATACTTTCTCATACCTGGATGCAGATATGAGATAATTTTCACTTTAGAGTCTTGAAGAGTTGGCCAAGGAGCCCTAAGCTCGTACTGTTTTTATTTAAGAAACCTTGGAAAAACAGGGGATTTGCAAAAATATAATTTACGGACCAGTATTTCTATACAAGAAGGGAATCATGGGTAACTAGAAAAGGGTCAACACAGCATCAGTTCCAGATAAGACTATTATAAAATTGTGATGAGATGAAATCAGTTATAAAGCTAAAGGCTCACAACCCAGACAGTATCAATCCTCTCAATGTAATGGAATACAAGTCTTAAGTGCTTGAAATGTTTTCATGATTATAAATTGGTTTGGTAAAAAGCAGCTGACTGACAAAATAAATCAGATCTGCAGGGCACACTTCACAAAATGCCAATTTTAAACAAGTACTTCACAAAAACTGATTCAGAACCCGACCTATGGCTTGAGTATGGCCAAGAAACCACAAGAATATGGGAAACTTAGTCCAAAGGGGCACAGAACGTTGTCTGGCAGCACCAAGAATTATAGCACAGGGATATACCTCACTGTGGTCAGTGCCACTCAAGAATGTTAGCAGAGTTCAAAAGAAGAGTACTGCTGCTGATGAAGTTTGCAGATGGCACAGAGCTGGGTGAAGCAACGAGTAACAGTGAAGCTGTCGATTCTTCAGGCTGATCTGGACTACTTAGAAGGTGGAACTCATTTGTCTCTTTATATATTTTGCAAAGCAACCAGATGCAAGGTCAGACATGGTTTTTAGGATCACGCAGTATAGATCATAGCTTTTAGACCAGCTTTAGTATTTCATCATACACATTTTGCAATGGACTTTTTTTCTGTTTGCTACAGAAAACACATGGAATAATTTGCTAGAGTCAATGCAGACACAATAGAAGTTGGCAACAGTGATCGATGTGGAAAACACTGTCAGATTTGCCTCTCTGTGCTTTTTACCTGCATTCTCTGTACCTTCTCTCAGCACCAAATTAGGGCTGTCAGAACTACAAAGGCAAAGGGCTCTGAACTCAGTTCTTCTATATTGCTCCCACTGCCAAATGCAATTTTGGCTATAGGGAAATTGGCCTATAGGGAAATTATTTTCTGGTCCTAGACAGCAAGAAAACAAGAATGATAGGCTAGCTGGGCATTAAGAGCTATTTGCTTCCTACATGGGATATATTAGTTTTGATTTTGCCTCTTGAGCAAGGCCAGTCACTCCAAACCTATCCCAGCGGAACCGTTCACACTGTCCTAATGCTGTCTGCACTGCCTACAGGTAACACTAATTGGTTCTGCATCCAGGGAGGAGAAAGGTACCAAGCTTGAAGGAGACTCAGTGTCTCGGCCTTTTAAAGCTGATAGCTGAAACAGCGACTTGCTTGTGCCTTGTATTTTGCTAACCTATCCCAATTATGCTTTTTGCTTCTGTGATGCCTTGGAGGCAGAGACATCGCTGCACAGACTAAAGAAAAGATGGAAAGCTCCCCATTCGTAATAAAACCTCGACTTGGATTCTGAAACGAGCTCCACAGGAGCAGCCTCCAGGCTCTCATGACTCCACTGAAGTCACCAGGGAGCACATGGGCTTGCCTACAGAAGGATCATGGCAGATTTGAGCATATGAGCTGAGGGGGCTGATCCTGCTAACACTTCATACCGGGCATAGAGCCAGGTGCAGAGAGATTCAAACTAAATCCTAATTAAGTGTCTGAATTCCCAGTGAAATCCATGGGTAGTTAGATGCCTAAATATCAGGGGGATATTGATCCAGCTGCTTATCACTGTGAGTAGTATCCCACTGATTTCTAGAGCAGATGATGGCATTTGCCATTTGATTCCAATTTATCTGTTCTTTTTTTTTTTCTTGAATGTGAGAGAAGTTCTGAGGATGACTGCACTGTCATTAACTGTACGTGTGCTAGCACCTTCTCAAAGGAAAGGAATGACCTATCAATGTGAACCTGAGCCTGGGCAACACAGCAAGAAAATAAGCATATCTCCAAAAAAAAACAAGGCTTCAAATTTGTAGAGAATATATACTAGAAAGCCTTGTAAAAGAGCGAGATCTTAAAGAAATTTATATGGTCTGAATAACAGCACTCCATGCTTTTTGCCGTATTACCATTGAAATTAGCTGATAAAAATGTTTGGCGAATAAGCCAATATAAAAGCATTCTGATTTCACACCAAAGGCATGCTCAGCTTCTAACAGGAACAAAGAATCCTGCACCTATTAGATCATATCTTTGCTACCCACTCAGAATAAATGATTGATATAACAGACGTGTTGAATCAAGATGCTAGTTCATTCTTTTCTTTTTTTATGCAGGCACTTTCAGCCAACAGATTTTTTTCCCCCAGAATATCTGTGATTCCTTAGATTCTTTGAGGCTATTCCCTTAATAATTGGAGGAGCTGCCTGAGCAAAAAGCTGCAGCACAATGCCTGCTCTCTGCTGAAAGAGCTCCCTGGGTTGGAGGCACACACACTCTGTCTATGCTACTGCAATCAAACCAGCCCAGCTTGAGAAAGTATAAACACCGTGGTGGGCAGAAGAGCCAAAAGCAGGGGGACAGAAGGGAAAACGGTCACGCCGCTGTTATTTCTTTAACAGATTAGGGCCTGATCTAGGTCCCACTTGAAGTCAGGGACACATTTTCTATCAAGTTCAACAGAAGCAACCTTAGAGAGATTGTTTTCTTGCCAACTGTCTGAGTAATATGGATGGGCCCTACAGATTTCCATGGCAAAGAAAATCTTCCTTCCCTGTCTCCCAACCTTTACAGTTCTCCAGCTCTTCTTTAAAAGAGCAGCATCTTCAGGAGGTGGGACCCCATTTGTATTCCTCCTGTCCTCAGACCCTCTTTGCATATTAGGACTCATTAGTGGGGATTTTCAGGTACTTTCAGGTGTGGGAAACACCTTTAAAGAAAGCAGCAACTCTTCTCCACGTGTATTTACACGAGCAGTCACTCTTCCTGCTCATGCCTGGAGGGAAGTAAAGGGAATCTGCAGACCAACAACTGGACAGTTACCTGACTGCACTGTAGCAGGCGAAAAGAGCTACATCACCCTGACTTCTGCAAACCACGAGTAGATGCTCACAAGCCACAGGTTTTTAACTTTTGCTTAGAGCACCCCCTCTGTGCTGACCTGCTGCCTCTGTCCCAAGCTGTGCCCAGACACGGGGAGGCACTTTCAAGCTCCACGCATCTGACCGTACAAAAGCACATGCATCGGCTGCACGTGGGTCGGACGCGAGTTGGAGCCGCTGCTGAGATACAGCTCAGAGCACACGAATGGTTTGAGTTTCCTCAGGGCTCTTCACTGCCTAGTGGGAGAGACTACTTTCAACTCCATAGACTTCCAATAGACCAAGAGCCAGTGCTGGTAGCACAGCTGCTTAAAATTGTTATTTTACACCAAGAAGCTTGTCAAAAGTCAGGGGTAAAATGTAACTCGCTATTTTATTAAATTACTAGGGATACACCAAAACGGACTTGAAAGATTTTCTACACACAAAACGGTTGCTTGTTGTGTTCCTTTGCATCTTCAGGGGAGAAATGAGATTTTATTGAATAGTCAGTGTAACTCAAATTACACATTTGAGAGGAAACAATTGCCCACATCGTTAGTATCAGGAAACGTGGCACATTAAGAATGCAGGAAGACATTTATTAACAGTGTAAAAGAGAGGGTTATTAGTTTGGATTATCCCAAGAGGTGTTTGTTTCTCCCAAGACTCCAGCAAATCCTTTTCCTCTTTTAACTCCCAGATCAGCACACCTTTGGAAAACACCAACTTTTCTCCTATTACTTTCTCCTACCTCTAATAGGTTTTTACCCTAAGACTGAGGAGCTTGCTCTTCCCCCAAAATAAAAGAACTCCTTGGGGATTTCTTCTGAATAAATTTGCTATTTGTTAGGACTTAGCACGCATGGAAAGGAATTAAATAAATAGAACTGCAAAAAAAAACAAAGGCAAGGCTTTCTGCTCTATATGTGCTGTCTGCATATTCAGCATTTATCATCAATAACAGTTATTCTTGGCAGATTCCTGAGATCATTCCACGCAGTGCCTTCCAACTGCACCTTACTGCTCTAGTGCTAAGCAAACGTCACTCACCTGCGTGTGTGAGTCTATGCCTTATGCTGGTTTTATGTGGATGGAGAGAGGTGTGGATGGATAACCTGCGGGCAAAGCTGTGAGAATCCACTGTAGCTTTGGAAAGCTGGATGTTAAAGCAGCAGTTTCTTATGTTAGAAAAATGATTTTGGTCCACGGATAATTTTTTGTCTACAGACTCGTGTTCTAACTAAAAATACTTTGGGGTCCAAGGACACTATTTGTTTTCTACCACTCACTGCAAGCAGCCTCGATCTACAGAATCTGGACAGATAGAACCAAACTATTCTGAGAAAACAAATCTTAAAAACAATATATGCAATACAGCTGTTTGGTAGCTCCCCAGGGCTTACTGGTGCTTACTGCCAGCTCTCAGCTCTTTTTGCTTTAAGCTGGGAGGGCCAATTTCTTTAGATTACCTTATAGAGTATGTATGTCTCTCTCCCCTCTGTGCTGTCACCCTAGAAGGCTCTAACAAGTCTCCCGCTGCCACATTCTTGTTCTCAGGAAGATCTGTTAACATTTTTGTCTCCTTTTGATCTCTGGACCCTTCTCCCGACACTTTTCACAGCCTCCTGAAAATGGGATTCTTGAAGTCAGTGCTTTGCTTATTGTCTCCATAATGTAAACTTGACTTCTTTTTCATCTGGGAAGCTATTTCCTTATTTGTTCTTTCCACATTTCCTCCTGGATTCAAGCTATCTGTGATTTAATAATCATGCTACCTGAAAGGAACACTAGCACCAGTTTATTGCTCAGCAACTCATTTGCATATCAGCATTCGGGGATTTATAGCTGGAAGCTCCTTACCCTTGTGCTGTTCAGTTCAACTATGTTGAGGTGCAACAGCTGACAGTGGGTTTTACACTCTGGACGTGACAGTAGAGGAGACCTCTTCTATTCACAGGGCGTCCCACCGGGCCTATGGAGTCCGTGCCTTTGGACCTCGTTGCCGGATGGAAGCCTAACAAACCAGCTAGCATAGTAAGCAAATACTTCTCAGCCTATTATATTCCCCCCAGCACCACCACCCCTCCAATTGGTTAAAATAGCACAGTATTCTGTACCACAAAGGGCTGTAATTTGTACGGAATGCTAAGCACTTGGAAAGCACAAGGGGACACCGAGTGGGGAGGTCCCACCCCACAGACGCTCTCCCTTTCAAGCCATGGGAATACAGGCTGCCTCCCTCGATGTGAAACGCAGCCTTAAGAGATGAATGCTGATCCCAGCCCCAACAAGAATAAAAAAGATGTTTCCAAAATGGCACAGCTCTCCCTTAGCCCAGAATCTTTCTTTTAAGACAATGAAGCTTTGAATAGGTTGCATACAAAGCAGGAACAAGGAAGGTAAGTTTACTCTGGATCCACAAATGAAATCTGATTATCCAAGGCTCAACTGTATGGGACAGAGAAAGTCTCAGCTCCAGGGACATGAGGCCCCAGGTGGTGCCACTGCCACTTCCAACCCTACTTGGCACAGAAGGAAGACTAAAGAAATAAGAAGAGTTGAATCTCCACCTAGTAAAAACAGGAACAATCGAGCTCTGGACACTCAGGCTTTGCCCTCACCAACTACCTGCAGGACAACCCTCACGAATATTTGTTCCAAGTTTTCCTATGGTTTCCACTTGATTCACGCTATTTTAACAGTTGAACTGGTTTTAGAACAAGCAAAATCAGTTTTATAAAAGACAAAATTCTGGTTCAGAAGACAGGAAGACAGATGCTCTGCCTGTTTGCTGCTCTTCTGACTGGTGACAGTGGGCACACAGAGAACGTGAAATGGTTCTGCTTGGATTCTCTGTCCTTTGCTGGCCTTTTGTTTGTTTGTTTTTCTTCACTGAAACTCTCCCGCATCCTCACAGCTTCATATCAGTTTTTTCCCACACTGACACTATCCTCTTCCTATACTGGAGTGCCAATGGTGGTAGCTACGGCACATCACCCAAGCTACTGTTCCTCATGTGGAGCCGTGCCTGCAGCTGAGTTGGTTGGTTGGACAGTGGGGAATTTCCCACTTTAGCCTTATCAGTTACCGGAGGCTAACTGCCATGAGGACCACAAAACAGAAGCCTACAACAGCTATAAGCAATGACCAGGATTTAAAACCTGGATATAGGTTCTACTTAGATGGCACAACCGTAGCAGAACTGCCTTTCTGCTTCCACCGTTCACCATCTTTGTTGGACTACTAGAAAATCTACTGCTGAGATTTTTTCTTTGCATAAAGACTGAAGAAGGAAGAAGACTCCATTTCAAAGATGCAAAAATTAAACCATGATTAGAAAAGCAAAAATAGCAAAAGCATTAGTGATGTCTGCTATTACGCACTTTCTTCCATAGGGAAAGAAAAATGCTACAGGTACCACAGACAGCGTGAAATCAGTTAGTCACATCCCCTTTGAGAAATTCTATCAGATCTCATGAGCTGTGCAGGTCAGGTAGGATCAGGTTTCTCAGGCTGCAGCAGGTGATGCTGCAGAGCTAGCAGCTGCATCCTGCTTTTTAAGTCTCGAGAACAGATGACCCCAAATGGTATTAAGGGCAGCTGCTGACAGAGATGCTATCCAACACGTGACGTGTAAAATTTAGGTTCTTAACACTTTTGATCATTAAAATCAGAAGGTACTTTTGCAGGTGAAAGAACACTAGTTGCAGTGTTTCAGATTCCAACTGTTGAAGTTACGGTGTCCTGGGAGCAGGGAAGCAGCTGGGACACACACAGCTCTGGGAACCTCCCCTCCAGATTTGTTTGATGTTCATGGAAAAACTCCACTACCAGAAGAACTCCGAGGAGGAGCTGCACATTCTCAATTCTTCCATTTCCAAATCCACACCTGGGAATAACATGAGGTGAGACTCGCAGGGTGTGGAGCGTTGTGCTGTGATATTTGGCCTTCTGGGAAACAGGAGGTCTGACAACCTTCTGAGGCGAGCTCTGCTGGAAGGAAAGGATCCCTCACATTACAATATTGTTTATGTGTTCCAATATTTTGTGGTGGAATTCACTCATCCCGAGGGAAAATTTTTGTCCCACCTGACCAAAGAAAAAGGGTGATTTTCTTCCATGTTGGTGACTTGGTTCAGCTTCTACCATGCAGTCAGGCAAGCAGGAGAGCTGCTGCAACAGAGGAGGCGGATCTCACAGAATCACAAAATTGTTGAGGTTGGAAGGGACCTTTAAAGGCTACCTGGTCCAACCCCCCTGCTCGAGCAGACACTTCCAGACACCTACCCACATAGCTGGGAAAAAGGGCGAAGAAGAGGAGTGGGGCTGCCCCTTTCAATTGAAGTGAGCTGTTCAGCTGGTTCAGTCTTACCATGCAAATTCCCTCTTGGTCCCGCTTCCCTCTGAAGAGAGGAGGTGACTCAAGGCATAGGTGACCTGATCACCGTCTAGAGGAACCTCTCTTCCTCAGAGGAGAGTGCAACAACCTTCCTGACTTAAGGCTGTACTTGAATCTTTTGCCTAATAGGGGTAGAATTAAAGCATCTCCATTCGATGAGGTAAATATGGGCCATGCTATCTGTGCTTTAATTCATTCTTGCCAGAAGGTCAGTTTAGATGGACCCAAAGGGAGGGCTGCATTATACATCTCATTTGAAACAAAAATCTTACTTTTCTCTTGAATACAAGCTTTTTGCTCTTCTGACTAGGCACACCTGTTTTATCTACTAACTCAAATCCTTGCAGCCACGTGTGCCCAGGGGAAAGGGGGAGTGTAATAAATAGCAGAAGCAAATAATTTACCCCGTAAAGAGCATTCCATGCTTTCTGTATGCAAATTCTGCATAAAAATTCTACATATATGGTGCAGAACTGCTCTGAACTCAACTCTAAAAATGTTCAGTGCAAACACAGCTGTTATCAAGTGTTGTTCTTTCCAAAACTCCATTCAGTTTGATAGTTATCGCTATGCCAACAGCATTCCCAGTACAAATCTCTCTTTCCAAGACTTTAACAACTGCTTTACACATGAAAAGTTCACCGTGGAAGTTGGTGCTCTGGATCTCCACCCAGTCGTGTGTTTCTCCCTCCTAACGATAACAAGTCAGCCCAAATCAACCCCAACAGATCCTGACCAAAGCGGTTCAGCTAATTTAGGTTTTTTAGAACTACAAATATTTTTAATTTCAGGAGATACTTTATAACACCCCTGTTCAGCAAAATATTTTAGTGCCTTTGAGTACATACTCAAATCTCGCTGGTGTCAGAAGACATATGATATATGATGTTTAACCACAGTATCTGGTAAAATTTGCTAAAGTGTTTGGAACTGTAATAACACTTTATTCAAATACCAGTTTTTGAGGGCTAGGGTAGATCAGAGCAGTATTTTGGTTGACTGGTTGGGTTGTTGTTTATATTAACTTTTAGGAAAATATTTTTTTTTCATCCAGCTACAGAGGATTTTTTTTTAAGAATCCAAAGTCTTTTAAACTCATAATTCTACAAAAGTAAAGAGGAAAGCACTTCACTTCTCCTTCCTTCAGGGGGCTGATCACAGGATCTAGCTGTGCATTGTGTTCTTGAGAAAACATCTAAAATAACTCAGCAGCTGGCATTTTTAAATGTCATAGGGACAGCAAGGTCAGCTCCCCAGCTGAGGTCTATTTAACTCGAATCAGGACCTGAACTGTTGATCGCAGAATACTGTTTAATATTATATGCATGTGTGTGATTCAGAAAATCTGAGCTTCTTCATTTCAGTGAATGCCTACAAGGGAGATGGGAACTTACTGCTCCTTTGCGTCCTGCATTTCCTCCACCCTCATCGAATTGATTTCTGTGTAGGAAGCAGAGCTGGCAGCCTTGTCAGGGCTGCCGCTCCTTATCCCTTTCAGATGGGTGGACCTTTTAGGATCATCCTTCCCAGCACACCAACCGCTGCAGAGCTAATGAGGTGGAGCAGGTCATCTGCACACAGAAGAGACTGGGAACAAACCTCCTTCCACTCTGAAGCAAAGACAAGCACGTGCTGCATGTAGCACATCTAATATCAAGCCTCTAGAGAAGGTAATTCACAGAGTGCCCCAGGAGTACAAATGATTATAGCTGTAAAGCCCAACCTTACAGCTGAAACTCCATTCTTAAGAGGGAAGTAAACGCTCCTCTGCACAAACTGCCTCTTACTACAGCATGTTCCCACTCCCTCATTAGCTCACCAAGCAGCAGCATGAGAGGCAAGTCGGGGGTTACTGATGCATTGTAATTACCAACTGATAGTCTGTCACTGGGAAAAGCAGAAGAAAAATCCCTAATTAATGCAGGCCAATTACTTTAATGCTTCCTTTTGCTGAAGCACAGGGTGGAGCTATGGTAGGGAAGATCAATAAAAAGCCTGTTGGCTATTCCATCTCTCTCACCGGTAGTAATTTAAATAGGTTTGACTTCATCTGGGCGCAAATATAACTTTGAGAAGAGCAGAAAACAAAGACATAAGGGCCTGTCCACTAGCAACCACGTTATTAACCTCTGACTCTTAATGGTGATCACACAAATAATCACAACTAAGGAGTCCTGCTCTGAGCTGGTAGCAGGCTGAGCTCCATGACACCACTGCCTTCAGTATCAGAAACGGAGACTGTAAGGCACACCCTCAGGGTCTCCTGGGGTTTCTGTGATCACTTCTAGGATTCTTGAGTGGTCAGCATCAGGTGTAAGGATGTGCTGTATGCTCTGACTTTGATTTCTGAAATTATTTGTAATGTTTCACATGGGTATTGTACTGAGGGAATACAAACTGTGCGAAGGAACTGTCTGGCAGTGGAGTTTCTGAGAGTCTTCCCAGAGCTGAGGTTGAGACTTTACTTTGTAGTGCAGTTTCCCATCAGCAGCACAGACGGACAGAGAGTCATCAGCTCTATGCCACTACACTGGATATGCCACATTTCAGTTCTTCCCGCAAAAGATAAAAATGGTTACCTCTATGAGGTAGAAGCTAATAGTTCAGGTGGAGGAGAAAGTTTGCAGAGAAACACCCTTCCTCATTAGGCAGGCCCAACTCGCTTCCCAGGGACTCTCACACGCTCTGCCAGAGGAATCACGTAAAAAGCAGAGACAAGAAAACAAAAAATGACTGAAAATATGTCACAGCAAGGAGGAAACCTGAAATCTTTACCCTGGGTGTGTTTAATTATATCTGATATTGTAGGCATATGAAGAGACTGCATTGCAAGAAGAAGCTGGAGGAACAAATTGAGAATTAGCTCTGGCTCAAATCGGACAGCCTTCAGAGGTCAAAGACACAACCCTCAATTTACCGAAGTTGATAGCCTGTTTGAGAGCTCCGTGAAGGAATCTGATTAAGACAATCTGCAAGAAACAAAAGGAAGACAACAGAAAAGCTATTACTTTTCCAGGAATGAAAACAACATTGCTGAATGAACATGGAATGATTTCAAAGTTCAGGAGGGACTTCTTCAGTTACAGTCCACGTTGATATCCATGACGTTATGCCAGGCACCATCCTGGAGCTCTTGACAGACTGCAGGAAAGGGTTTTTAAACGATCTTCTCATAAAACCTTCCAAGCAAGGACAAGTATAGCAAGTGAAAATTTAGCTAGTTAAGTAAGCAGTGAAGGAGTGGAAAGTAGGTTTTGCTGAGCAGTGAAACCATTGCAGGGAAGAGGGTTTTAGTCTCACACAGAGGGTTAACAGCTGCTTGGAAGACAGGCTGAGAGGCTTTATACCACCTATGTCATGGGAGGTTAAAAATGGGATAATCAGGATACAAATGCCTAAATGTGTATGTAATCTCTAATTGGTCAAGAATTCAACCAGCAAATAGCACTGCAATTCAAGGCATTATCTAGCCTAAGGATATCTCCCTACTCCTTTGCTGGCAGTTAGCAAAGCACAGCTCAGGCAGTAAGAGATCAGCCATTTCCTAACGTAGACATCATTAGGAACCAGCAGCACAGACAGGCAATTTCAGGGCACAGTTAAATGGTACCTCCAAGCCAATCTAACAGCAAACTGGCAACAAAAAGGCTGGTTCACCCTCCTGCCTCTCCTCTCTTGTGCCATGTCTCATGCTCTTCTACGTGTACGGTGAACTTGTTCAGGAAATTAAGAGGGCAGTTACACAAGATAGCTGCTGATGAAGTGGCAGGACTGTACGGTGGGAAGTAGGAAGGTGCAAAACGACCAATTTCAGCAGAAGGGCAAGATGTTAGATCAGCTTAACTGTATCACATAAATTTCTCTTCAGTTCTCCTAATAAGAGAGGAGGAATATCAGAATATAAATGGTCTGAATCACCTTCTAGAGATTTCTCCCTGAATTATAAAAGGAACCTAATGCGATTGCATCTTAACCCTAACAAAAAAGTGTAATTATCAATGCTTTTACCTTCCCCAAGCTGCCTCACTCCAGAGTCTGATGACTATTAAAATTTACGGCAAGAAGGGAATAGGACGAGTAGAAGAGAGCATAAAGCTAAGGCAGTTCTGATGTAGAGAGACCAAAACTGTTGTGGATGCACATCCTAATTTAATCCAGTTTATTTTTGTTTGAGCAAATGAGCTGCTACACAATCTGTACTGCCTGCAGAGCTGGGGAAGAAGCAATCTTCACATTATAGTCCTGAAGAGCAGCTGAGGATAATAGTGTCTTAAACTGACACAGCTGGATGTAGACAATGGCTAAAGGTACTTTAAGGTGCTGTGATTTGAGTGAAACTAAGCCTACAAACTGCTGTGTTGAAATAAGGGAGAGTAGTAAAAAGGAGGTGTTAGAGACCTTTTAATTCCTTGTATTAGTAAGAAGTAAGAAATATTGATATGATTGAAACTTGGAGATAAGTCACTCATCCTGAAGGTTAAAATCAGTAAGTGTATCTCCTTCTGTAAAGACATAAGGAGAAAACAGACAGCACGTGATTCTTTGCAGAGACACCTGTTAGGTGGGCAGAGGTCCCGTGGAAACGCACAATACACAAGCCTGCATGTTTCCAAACTTCACAGTGAGCAGTAATGTGTGTCTGTTCAGGCTACCAGCGGTCATCAGGGAGATACAACCCATTTCAAGCCTCTGTCTGTAATTGATCAAAAGAAAAACTGAATCATCACGGGTGGATCCTTTAACCATTTAAATACCTATGAGAACATAACATGTAGGTTTTGCCAGAAGGATGGGAGATTGACTCAGACAGCAGTAGTTCAGGAGAGGATTCAAAGGGCAATGGAAAGACGTAAATTTCAGTGCGATGCCGTGGCAAAAATAAATAAATAAATAAATAAATAAATAAATAAATAAATTGTAAATTTGATCTTAAAATGTCTATCAAGTGGAAGCAGAGGAGTACTATTGCCTCTTCACACCCATGAGACATCTGTTGGAGTAGCCAGTAAGTTCTGATGCTTTAAAGAAGACTGGAATATTCCTCAGGTATTCAAGGAAAGACTACAAAACATTCAGATACTAAAAAGGAAAGCTCATAGAATGAGCCTTAAGAAGTTCAGTCTATTGAGCCTGATGCATGGAGAAGAGACCTGGCCACCAGGAAGTTCTCGACTAAACAATAGCAAAATCCTGTGCCTGGATGCAGTGGAGTGGAGCCAGATGAATTCAACTCTAGAATAAGGAGTAATTTCCTTGTAATAAGTGCTATTAAATATTGGAACACCTCAGTGAAGTATGTGGCTTTGTTCTCCTTAGCCTTTGAGCAAGACCAGATATACTTCTAACACAACGCTTTAATCTAGCCTCCAGAAAACACTGGATGGCCTGTGGAAACAGGAGGCTGGAACTAGATGACCAGTGATCCCTTCTGCGCTGAAAGCCTGGGTGCAGGTAGCAGGTACTTCTTTAAAAAAAATAAACAAAGACTCTCTTTAAAAGCCAGAGCGTAAAGTGATCTGATTGATGTGGTCTGATGCAACCGACTTAGCTTTATTGGCTAAACCAGCAAACTTCATCGGCTTCCCAGGAGTCCCATGAAACCATTCTAATGCTCACCCTTTCAAGAGCATTGCTTAAAAAGAACTTCAACATGAGCATCTGCTAAAAGGCAGATCAGGAGACCAGAGTTGTTAACCTTTGTGCACAGTAGTTAAAATGCACGGTTTACAGATGTACATTCACATGCGTGAAGCCAATATGAACCTGTTTGTAAAACCCTGCTGCTCCAAGGTAAAAGAATAATCCTTTGAGCAAACAAACAGTAAGTAACAGCTGCTCACAAGAAAAACTTGACTTTGCGACAGTGACCAATTATTTACGTAACTGATTTTCAACCTGTGGTCAACAGACAATTTTTAAGGAGTCAACAGCATAACAGTAACAGCAACCTTTTTGTCACAGGCTTCAAATCACCATGCAAGAGGCCGCACCTCCTCTGGGCAACTTTTCAGTGTCTATAAAAGTTGAAAAGTTTGGAGACCTCTAGGTTTGGTTTTCAGAAGCCAACAACTGCCTTAATTTTTCAAAACATTCTTGTGATTTAAGAAAAAAAAATATTAGGAGACAGATCAGTAGAAGTATTCAAAGTTTTCTGAAGTCTATACTCCTCTAAAAAGCCTTATACTCAAACATTCAAGAATTTAAATATCAGTTACTTTTATTGTCCCAGCTAATTGTCTTCGTTTGTTTTACATTTTCTTTTCTTCCTTTGTTTTTTGCAACAATAGAATAAATCAGAAAAGCTGTCATATCCTATTTGATAAATAAAACCTTTAGGAAAGAAGGCACGTGACCCCAAAAAAGAAGGTGAAAGCTCCCTAACAACTGGCTCTTCCTAGGGCTGGTACATCTGCACTGTCAGCTATTCTCCAAACAGGCGGGTCTGAAGATTTCTACACGCACAACACACCATGTGGGCTCCCAGCCTACAGTACAGCTCCTGAAAGTAGATTTTGATGGGTCAAAGCCATTTTATTGAATTAGCCCTTTATTGTTTACATTAAATCCAAGTGAGCTCACAAATACTGACTTATCCTTCTGAAAGGCTGGATTATACCGCGTGGCTCGGATGCAAAAAAAGCTTAGGGTTTTTATACTAATTACTTCCAGCATGAGGAGTGCACGGACCAGAAGAGCATCGGCTTCGGAGACATTCTGCTGGGCATTTCAGAGCAGCAACGTTTGCTATCTTTTCTTGCCCCAGGATGGCTGCTGCTCCATAACATAAATTCAGAGGGCGACGCCATCATTAAACCCCATGTTGAGGATTGCCAAGTGTGGGACAGAGGGTAGGGACAGCCCTTTCCCTGTGTTTCTGGTTGTTTCATCCACTCTCCCAAAGCCACCGTTACTGTGAAGTACGTTGTAGCATCACCTCCTAACTCTTAATCACTCTTTCAGAAAATAAGGGAAGAGAAATATCGTAGCTACTTGTTACTAAGTGAGCTTTGATTCATTTACACTTAAGCAGCTCCATAATCCATCATGGGTAAAATTTCCCAGACTACAAAACCCCAGGTACTTTCAGCAGCCTGAATAATTAGAGGTGAATGCAGATGTGAAGATATTGGAGACGTTATTTGCCAGGATCACTGTCATTACATGGAAATCACAAGCACTACAGGAAGACAAGATGGACAGACACACAACATGCACGTGACTCTCTCACCTTGTGTGTTTGCCTCTCTAAATGAACCTTCATCTTTCTCATAATCAAACAGGCACCTGCCTGTGCAGAAAGGACATTCGGTTTCTGGGCAGCTTTCATGGCCAACGATGGAATTCTTTCACAGGCAAAAAAACCTGTCAGGGAGTTTAACACTTTGTATGGGCAAAACAGATGTCCCAGAAATGCACACAGCTTTCACTGAATAACTCTGCACAAAGTGACATCAGATCTTCTCACTACACAAATTACTACCTGGGGCCTGGGGTCTGTTGGTATTTGTTTGAGTGATGATACTCTGTGTAGCTTGTGAAACAGAACAAACAGAAGGCTTAAATGCAGCCTGAAGATTTGTGAGCTGCTGATCCTACAGAAAGGACACCTTTTATTGCTTTTACATTCAGCAGCATGCAATACAACATGGTTTTTATGTTTGTTGCTATATATTTATCCAAAATCTTTGCCCGAACTCTAAATTTCAGCGAGGAAATGTACAAATCTCTACGTGCGCACAAGCTATGATGTGGAAGGTAAGGCTCACAAAAGGGTCTTGTTTTAAATCTCGCATTCAATAAACTGCTAGAAGAACAAAATGAAAACAAGCTATTGTGTTAATCTCCAGATTAGCCCTCATAGTCTGTCAATTTAATACTGATTAGTAAACAATGTCCATAATTAAGCTGTTGTTGGAGACACAAATGCCCCACGAGCCCGAACTAATGCGTAGTATTCAATCCTTTTACAAAGGATGGCAGATACAATTCCAGGAATGTTAATGCTGTCAAGTATCCATGATGCACATAACAAAAGAGAAGGCAGAGAGTTGAGGTAATTAAGCTCACACTAGCCCTTCTCTCCAACCTGTATTTGTTTATTGACTAAATGTTATTAGGTGTAGTAAATAAAATGCCACTGAGTCGTGGGAGCTGGGACCAAAAATGGCACGAAGTTTATGGGGCCGTCAGACCCTGGATTCCCCTGGCATCAAAGCACACACATACCCTTTGCTAAGGCTAGTGACAATAATGTGCATGACAGGGGTCCGTGGGGCCGTGGTCCCCTAATTGTTTAGGAGACCTTTTAGGCTGGTTGCAGACTGCATGTCTTGGTATTTGTGGAGCTAATTGCACTAAAATCCGCCAGCACAGTGTTTGCAGTGATGGGTTAACTCATTTATCCTCGGGATAATACTCAGCTCTTTGTCAGCCTGGTCTCCCGCGTTCGCTCCTAGACTCTCACCCCAGATGCAGAGGAGGAGGAAGCAGGCTTCCAACAGTGCTGTCGATGGAAATTCACTGACTGCACAGGTGCAAGAACATAAACATTTAAATATGAAACAATACCGCTTTTCTGAGTGTTTTCCTTCACTGGTAACCCCTTCTGCTTTTCTCATGGGGGCCACAGAGCCAGGTCTGAAGTTTAGTCCCTCTCAAACTGCAACAGTTGAGAATGGCAGAGGGGCTTGGCCTGGGCTCCTCTTACCAGCTTAATTTTCCACACTGAATCTCATGGATCTTCAGTTTTGAACTAGTGCTGTTCTGGTGCAGAAGAGCCCAGAGAGCTAAATGCTGTTCCCTGTGACACCCTTTTTTAGGCTCACCTAAGAAAAGATAAGGGTGGATATAATTATAAGCATTGATCTCAATACTTTTCACATGGGGAGAGAAATGGCATTAGCTGTAGCCCAAAAATTGACAGAAGAATATTTTTCTATATATGAACTCTGAGATTTACAAACTTGAGAGTGAGAGAATCAAAAATACTTTTTGGCATTCTTCCAGACTTCTTGATTTATGGCACTTTCTCAGACTTCCTGCCCCCATGTTCACAAACATACAAGTAACCAACAAAATTGTAACCCCAGCAATTCACTCAGGTGGAGCACTTCCTATCCAAGGATCTCAAAGGTCTTGGTCCACATTTGGTGGCATTGTGCAAGTTTCCAATGGGATCAAATCTATTGATAGTCCCATTGCAGTTTGGACTTTATCACAAATTAAATTGTTTTGCCAAAGGTCTGAGAGAGTGTAAATTAGTGGTAGAACTAGGAAAAATCCTCTGAAGTATCTTAGCACAGACCAATCAGTATCCCCACCCCTTGAACAGACTCCTGTCTGACATTACTGGGACGCACTGCTTTATCCCATGCATCAAACTCTCTTCCCTCCTACACCCAAAAAGGCTGCCTTTTCCCCTATTTAAAGGACAAGATGCGGGCAGTCTTCACAAAACCTAAAAAAAGCTATAGCTTATGCAGCAATTTGTTTGGGGTGCTTTTGCAGATCAAGGAAGGCTGCGTGCTGGAGGCAGAAAGTGTCACCGTCACACCGAGGCTGCTGGACTGACAAACAAGCCAAGTGCTGTAGCGCTCCCAGCGTATCTTCACAGCCTGGCAGCACTGCAGGTCTTCAAAGTCTGAGCCTTTCCAAAAAGCCACCTGCCTGTGTTCACCCATTTTGAAATGTCAAAACAGGAGCAGGTGAGACGACAAAGTACAAATATGCAGTTCAAATCCCACTGAATCACACAGTGGTACCTCAGAAGGAAAAAGGAAGGTGGCTAACACAGAAGGAAATTTGGGCCTGGGATTGAAATACAGAAGTAAGAACTACAAGGTATAAATTCTTTCCCATTTGACACTGGAGAATCACACAAGAGACTCAAAGAGCTTTTACTGAGCCATGCGGGAGATTAATAGAGGAATAACCTACTTCTCTACTTACTCTCCTACTTAGAGAGGGAAAGGCTTTTTAGAGGAAGACTCCAGTTCTGCTGAAGAGAGCATATATGCCAAACAAGCCCCATTTTGAGCACATTAGCAAAAAAAAACAGGAGTAAGATAAACTGTAGGTCCACTTCTGGTTTCAGGTTGGCCAGAATAAAAGAGACTTCTCATTGTTCAGCAGCAGTGGAATGCATGCTTGTGGCTGGATTCATAGAGCAGGAGCTATCCCACATTTCCCCTTGTTCTTCTAATTGTCTCATCACGCAGCATACAACCAATTTGATTACAATTTGCAGAGGACTTGGGACATAGTTGGATGAGAGATGCAACACAGGATATTTTAGAAAAGCATCACCTCTTCTCTCTGTAAGGAGATGAACAGACATAAAAATCCCTCTCTTTCTCCTACTGGCCACAGCCAAGAGCTACTGATTCACAAGGAGGAGCAAGAATGTCATAATGCACTTAACCAGATGTGAAAAGCTGAAAATGGAGGTGGTGGTGGACAGCTGTCATTAGCTCCTTAGAGCTGCCATTATCTCTTTCCTCAAGCCCTGCAGTGGAGGAGTTTAATACTCCTCTATCACGCATAAAGACAGACCCTTTTGGTAAGAGATTTTTAAATTAAACAGTTTAAAAATAACAATTTAAAAATAATTTGTTAGCTGGAATATTCTCTAGACTAGCTATAAATTATTTGAAAATCTCCTCTTTAACATTCACATAGAACAGAGAAGCTTTCATATGTCAAGTGCACTGAGAGGCAAATCATTACCTGAAGCACCCTTCACCCATACATTCCACTGAGTTCCTCAAGCAAAGTCTCAGCACAAGAGCAAATTCTGCTAACAGCAGCTTATTTCCGTTTCTTCCAAAACAGAGGCCTGAAGGGTGGCTCAAGCATTTAAAAAAAATGTGCAAAGTTACTTAATCTACAAGCACCCCCTTCTGGACCCAGCAAAACCCATGAAAGCGGGGCAGCCTTCAGCCCTGTCAGTCTCCCAACCAAATTCTCCATGGAAGCACTGTATCGCACACAAAATTAGCAAAGACCTGCTATTTACATCATTTAAACTAACCCAGCTCCTGTTGCCTGAAACAGGACTCACACAAGCACGCTTGCTGGCACAGCTGGAGTGGCTGTGGCAGGCAGCAGGGCAGCAGCGAGCAGCTGTAGGAGGCAGGTGGGTGCTAACCTCAGCTCCTGCTGGGCGGTGCAGTGTCTGTCTCCATCCAGGGGAAGGCAGCCTCTCAAACTGAATGCAACCCAGTGTAGGGAAGCCAAGAACTGCAGTGTGATCTTGGACAAACTGCTTGGGCCCAGATCCTTCAGGAGACTGTTTTTCACCTTGCCTTGAGTTATTACTAGCATTTACAAACTTAAATAGTTTTGTCATTCCATCCAAATTACTCTGCGTTCCAGTTCTTCATGTGAAAACTAAGACAGCAACCCTGTCTTGATTCCCAGGAATGTTATGGGTATAAAATCAACTCTCTGAGGTGCTGGGGTAAGTATCTACAGAAAGAACCACTTAATAAAGGTAACAGAGCTTCCATTAAAATGTCTTTTGGGAAAACAGCAGTTCTGTCTGTCCCCTCCACAAACATCCCCACTTGCAAATTTCAGCCATATGTGACTGGACTGAGAGGAAGAGGCTTTTAATCTTTTAAAAGCAGGTGCCTCTCCTCCATGGTACGAGGGATAATTCAGCTGCACAAGGAAAACCTCTGAGGAAAACATGGTATGACACGCTCAGCCCTCACCAGGCATCAGGAACCCACAGAGCGAAGAGCCTTTACCTCTGCCCCAACACATAAAAAGCTTCAGTCAGACTTTGCTATTTGATAAATAAAAAAACTCCAACGATGAGACTCATCAATATAGAGACTATGATTAATTGTTCTACTCTTCACTGAACTTGTTTAAAAATCTTTTTGCCTGGCGCTGACCATTCTTTCGTGAACATTTGTATTTCATGCAGGGTTACCAGACTGCAAAGACAAGTCTCCCCTTTTTCTTGACCTATCAGTTAGTTCAGCAGTAACAATGAGGCTGAACTGTTTGGTTTCTACAGTCTCATGCTCACAGTGCGCTTGTCCCTGACTCCTTGCCTGGTACCACCCATACCTCGAATTCCTCGGTGGTCTCCCGTCCCAGCTGACAGGGGTTCCTGTGCTGTGCTCTGTAACCTGTGAAGTCTCTACAGCCCTTCCTGGTGGGCTGCAGAGGTCATCTGGATAAGCAATGGTGCTGAGGCTTCCTTCTCCAGCTGCTAGACTGTTACTGAAAGACAACTGAAGTGCACTTGACACTTTCTAGGATTGCTTCCTTTGATGAGTCAAGAACACAGGTGCTGCAGTTACTGCTCTGCTGCAAAACAAAGAGGAAATGGTTTCTGTGGCTGTCCAGAGAGGATATGGTCTACGTGGCTATGAATGGAAGTGTTTTCACACACAGGCTTCCACAGACTAAAACAGCATGATAGACATCAATTAGGATTAAGAATAATCAGCTCTGCATTTAAACACATAAGAGCATAGAAACTGCCTGCTAAGGCAGACCTAAAATTTTTCTAGTTCAGCATTGTCCCTGGGGGAGGGAAAGTAGCAGATACTGAAGGAGGATTATACGATGCAGGGCCAATACAGTACAATTCTAATTGAAGTTCTCCAGCTTCCTGCAATGAAAGGGACAAGGAGTTTCTGGGCCAGGGTTGCACCAAACAATCCCATGTAAAAGCCACCAAGTAACACTGCGGTTCTCTCTAATCTCTTCTTCAACTCCACTTTTATTTTTTGCCTTCTTACGCTGTTGGCAGGTTTGTTATGATCTGTTCCACTTCATAAAATATTCTGGAACCATTTACAATTATGTTATTTGTTCAAGTCACTAAGAAAAAGGTATATTTCCTCATTTCACATCAATCAGTAGTTTCCATACTGCATGGTATCTGCACGCTGATTAGCTGCATTAAATCACTGGTTCCTACACAGATAAGCCAAATTATTCAAATAAGCCATTTGAATAATTCAGTTCTCCCTTTGCAAATTAAGATCCAGCCTTACTCCATCTCCCGTTCTATAAGCTTCCAAGAACTGGCTGTTGTTGCAGTTTGCTGTCTGACCCCCAATAAATTTCAGTTTCCCATTTCTTCTGCACTTGATAGGGAAAATTCCCAGTTTGCTCAGAGGTCTCCTAGATTGCCTCTTTGTCCTCCACATCTGACTGTTTTTCATTCCCCAAACACAGATACCTGGGAGATGCCCTGGAGCAGAAAGAAGGAAATGTATTATCCATAACTTTAGCAAGTTCAGAGAGAATTGAGATTGCATTTTTCTGTAAGCAGGGCCACAGCCCAATAAGAGGTTTTTTTAACAACTTCAAGGGACTTCAGATTCCCTCACAGGTGAAATGAGCTGAAGCTTTTGTTTCAGTTCTCATTTACCAGGCAACAATCATAATGCAGCTTCCACACCCTGCAAGGATGGAGGTTACAGAGCAGAGGATTCACAGGGAGCATCACCAAGCCCATCACCACTGCTGGCAGTTCCAGCTATCAGGAGCTAAGAATGCCATGGAAGTTCGTGCTGCATTTGCTCCTGAAGGCATTCCCTAAGGCAGAAGGGAAGTAGGTTAGAATTTGATGGATTAATACCCAGTATTCTTGCAGCAAGACAGGGAAAAAAAAGTGATACTGCAAATGAAGATTATGAAATCAGATGCCATCTTGTGGCCAAAATCCATGAAATTCCTATGGTAGATACAATACAGTCCAAAAAATACACAACAAATACATTGACAAAAGAGAAGAAATTAAAGCTAAAAAGACTGGTAAGCTACTATGGAGACTTTTAATCCCCGAACCTGTAGGACTCTTATTAGTGTGTTTATAACTGCAGGTGTAGAGTCAACTCTGCACTTCTGGCTGATAAAAACCCATTAAAAGCTATCTGTAATTATTGAAATTGTCCCCCACGTTTTGTGTATCAAAAATTGCTGTATGTGCTCCACAAGCTTGCTCCCATTCTGGCTGAACTGAAGCAGGAGGCCATGCAGGAAACCATAAACAACGTGACCGCTGCATGCTGTCACTGTGATACAATTAAGTGGCTGATCGCGGTGTCTTTCCCAGAAGACAAATGCTAATAAGGACATAATTGTTGACTCTAAGACCTAAATGCTTCTTTGTAAACAGGAGAGGTAGGAAAATGGCTGCACAAAGGAAATTAGGATACAGATGATAGGACACTGAAGGACAGTGAAGATGCATATGTAAAGAGACGACTTAAAACTCTGTTCTGTACGTTACTGAGGGAACAGAAAACACTCTGCCACTCATAGATGGGAAGCAGGAATTTCTTTAAGGTCCATCCCACTTGTGGTACACTGTCAAATGCATGGAGTCCATAGCGCTGCCTTCTCCTTCTATTGATTAACCTTCTTTCAGATCCATCTTCCATCTCTTCTTTTTCTCCCCTTTCCCAGCTGCCAACCTGCCCAAATCTCTGGATGAAGATCATCCACTCCTGGAGCACCGAGAGCTTTACAGTGTGTTACATCATGCCTTACACAACAACAAATGAGAGGTTTACATCTTTGCTAGGGAACATCACAAAAACTTGATGCTAGCTCTTCCAAATCTTGAGAATGATCACATATCTATTAATAGAAAAGCTACTTTGAGCCATTTAGATGATTTCAGATCACATTCTGTGCCCCATACAGTTGGCTGTAACTACGTTACCTGTGTGGTCTGTGCAGCATATGAAGCCACCACATGGCCAGATAAACCCTTCCGTGGCATGAATTTGGATGACTCTCATTCTTGTTTCATAGTTTAGCTAACCAGAAATCATGTGGCCGTCTCACTGCACCGTGGGAGGACCCTGATTCCTGACTGTGCTCATCACAAATACAGAAATACATTTCTAATGTAAACGCAGGCACCTAGGGACACTGAAAGCACCTCACAGCATCAGAGACATCTGCACAGCACTGGCACGTACACCACAGGACCTACAGAAGATCCGCGCCTTTCTCCAGCTCACCAGCTGGAGACCAGGTGGGACACCTTCCAACGCGTACAGCAGTGCTACACGCCTATAACTTAGGCAAATGAGCTCCCACCCCACGAGAGCATACACGTCTATCCTTTTGAACGTATAAAGGAGTGAATTTCAGCTCGTAACAGCAGCAGTGGTGAGTAAGGGGTTAAGCAGCAGCCATCAGTATATTGAGGAAATTGCCCCAACAGAAGTATAAGCCACATGGTGGAAGACAAGTGTTATTCGCAAGTTATTAATAAGAGCCCCAAAAGAAGGCAGGGGTATACTGTTCTGTTAATCTCATAAGCCCAGATGTTCGTGAAATGAAAAACAGCCCAAGTACATGACCTTTCATACTGATGTAAAGGAATGTTTAAGATATGATGGGATGTTATATATCACAGGATGTTAAAAACATCACGGAAAAATTCTGTATGGATAGCAAAAATTTAAAGAATCAAATACTTATAAAAACATATATCTGATAAGATGCAAAAAAAAAGCATCAAATCAGATTCTACTTTTCCACAAGCATAATTTTACACACTTTTATAGACACCAGTGCTTATAAAATGTCAAAGTACAGTAATGGCAGGAATTACCACTGCATAGAACTGCTGCAGTTTCTTGCACACTTTCTCCTAGCCTGCAAGAAACTGTTCACTCTTGGGAAGATGTGCTTTATTCTGGTTCTATGCACAATAAAACGTTATGCAGAAAGCACCCTGCAGGCAAGAAGTCTGTGGACTTTATTGCAACCTGCTCTTGGAGTCAATTCTCAAAGTAATTGATTAATTTGGAAGCAGATTTATTTGTGGAAATGAAATTCTGAAATAAAGTTTTATGTGACTGTCGGTCACCCCCTTCTCTTCTAGCACTGGTGAGTGAGCCATAAACCAAGAACCACAGGTATTGTTGGGAGATGAGCAGGGAAAGTCTGCCTGTGCAGACAGCAAAGAATTCAGACATAATCTCTTGGTCTTCTCCCTTGTTTCTTTTCCTTTCAGATGCTTCAGTGTAAAACATGTGGTTTACACTCATCTTTGTGTAAACTTCTCTGGAGTGCGTTTCAGACAGAGGGCAGTCCCTCTGTAAACAAGATGGACAAAGCTGACACTCAGAATGTGTGGGAACATGTGCCTATTGTAGCTCGTCGTTAATAACACCACCTGCCTGATGTGCGTTCTGCAACTACACAGTGCTATGGGAAGCACTGGCAGACAGAAAAAGAAATTCACCAAAATCTGAAAATTTGCCCCCCACTCCCTGCATGCCCACCCTGGCTGACACTGAAACAATCTGGCCTAGATGAGGGGAGCGCGGGGCAAGTTTGGGAGGTCAGTTTACACACGGGTCAGCTTATACGTGAGTGTATACAGTATCGGGGTCTGTTTTCTATTTGCTTGTCAAATACCAACACCATAAAGAAAGGAATAGTACTAAATCCACCATTTTAACCTTACACATACCCACAATTACAGCTGAAATAACTCAGCAATTTTTGAGTTATACGAGTGCAAAGAAAGCATCTGTAACCAATCACCTATTTTTTGTTGGATTTTTTTTTTTTTTAGGGCAATTCTATATCTTAAAAATTGTGAATACAGTTCTAGGTTTTTTTTTAAACACAACCTTGTTAAAAAAAAATAAAAAATAAAACAACACATGTGCTCTCAGGCTGAAAACACACATGCCAAATTCAGCCTGGAGAGAATTTTTACGGCTGAGTTATAAAACCCTGAAAATAGGGATTTATAATGGAAATGCTGACAGACCATTAACTACAATAATAACATAAACGGAGCAATAGAATTTCCAAGTTATCTCCTTTTTGTTTGTGTCAGCATTCCTGCAGCAAGAGCCTGCACAACGCACACGCAGCGTTACCAGCACATCACTTTGGTTCTCTCCTATGGCATTCACAGAATACAGCGAAGCAGCAAAGCCTCATGCACGCGCTGTGGTGTCTCTGGGTGCATCCCGTCCTTCAGTCAGCTCTAAGCATCGGATTTTGGGGTCCGTGCTTTGTGAGGCATCCTGCCACCAAGCAAAGCCAAGCGGCAGGATGCCCATTCACCTGTTTTGCCCTGTGCCCTGCCAACAGGAGAGCAAGCCGCTGTGTGCTGATGCCGCACCACCACTTCCACTGCCCTGCACGAGCTTTGCTTCCAGCTTTCTGAGTGACTGCCAAAAAAAAAGGGCGATGATAACCACTCGTGCTGGCTGGCGTGAAAAGGGGCACATGAGGACCCCTGAACACTACAATTACACGCTGTATGCTCTTCCTCTAAAAGCACAGACTGTGTCTTCTCTGCGAAGATGAATATAATGAAAATATGTAAACTGTCAGGCTGCTCAAGATAATTTGCTCCCTATTACAGCCAGGAACAAGTTGTTTAAAAATAAAATAAGCAATGGCCAATGCTACAGAATCTGCATACTCTTACCAAAAAAAATAGCTCTTAATGGTGAAGACATGCTTAGCCCATTGCTAGCATGTTGCTAGTTTATTATGAAGCACGTACTCCTAATGGAAACAGAATCTCAAATTCACTGGGAATGAAAGAGGATGACAGATCCTTGTACGTTTACCATTTTGGCAGATTTGGGGTTTTGAAAGGTACTCCATTTCAATGGACTTCTGACTCGTTCCCTGTCTCATTTGTCCTATGCATCCTAAAACACCTGACATAACACAGCCAGTATCATTATTCCCATTTTACAGATGGTTAAAGAAAGGCACAGTGGTGAAATAAATTCCTAAACATTAAATATCAGGTTGCTTCCAAAACCCAGGAAAAGGACCCAAGTTTTCTCCTCCTTATTCAAGTAACGTCTGCTGTACAACCACAGATTTCAACCTTTTTCACTTTAAGGGTAAAAAGGCTAAATATGATCCATGGATTGACAGAATCCATCTGCTTCAGAAAAGCCCTGGTTCACTCCAACAGTGGCTAGAAAGCCGCAAAATCATTAAAATTATTTTTTCACAAAAATCCTGTACAAAAACGGCAAGTTTAAAGAAAAGAAGAAAGTAGCAACCCAGTCCTTTTCTGCAAGCACCGTCAATGGCTTCTGACAGTCATTCCCTACTCCCAGCCGCTCCTGACATTCAGCAGCTCCCGCAAAGGGGAAACCGTTCTCTTAAAGCACATTATTCTCTTTGCTTATCTGCATCAAAAGAAAGAGAACTGGTAGTGGCCAGAAATCATTCAAGCTGCTTCCCTAAGTACTTCTGCCACTATTGCTTCCTTTTGTCCAACACACGCGTCTAAGCCTTGTCTATGCTAGAGATATTTGGCATGCTGATCATCTTTTGTCCCCCTCGCATGCCTAACTCGCTACAGAAATGCTCCCAGTGGTGCGCAGGCGCTCACGCCACTGTTTGGATTAGAGGGCTTGTAGATGACACACAACTTTGTCTGTTGTTTACAACCCAGGATGATACAACAGACATTCAGTTGTCCCAGTGTCTCGCCAAGATTAGCACGTGGAAGAGCAGGAGCTGGCTGAGGCAGCCTCAGCAGGACAGAGGTTAGGCTTGTGGGCAGAGGGAATTGCTCCGAGGAGCATTGCGGTTCCCTCTGAGCGAGGACACATGCTCACAGACTATCAAGAGACTTCCACATTCTGGAAGCTTCGTTGACTCCTTACTGATACTGTGCTCCCACAGGGCAACATCTGTGAGAAGTGCTGCCTACCATCTCCAACAAGCCACAGTCTGCATTACGTCTGTGCAATGAGCTGTCCTCAGGGATGGATGCCTTCCTCACCTCCACCTGCCTGTGGCACTGCAGCCCCTTTGGCCTCTGAGTGACACCACCAAGAAGCCTCCAGCTGACAGCAAAGGCTGCAGACACCTTCCTCCCCGCTGCCACCATGGGCAGATTGGTTCCTTGTTATTGCACCAGAGAAATGAGTAATCAGCTGAAAGATCACTACCCCATCCAGAGTGCCCTTGGCAAGGCTACTGCAACAGCCAACCCTGAAACAAGGATTATTGCTTTGGAAATAGAGCTGCCAGGCTGCAGAACGTTTTCTGCTGCAGGCAAAGCTGCTGGAAATATTTCCACCTTCCTGTCCAAACCCATCCTAAACCTCTCCTTCCATTTGAACAATACAAAGGGTTTAACTCACCCAAAAAAACAAACCAAAGGGATCCTCCCTCAATTAACTTCTCTCCACACATCTACACAAACTAGGTACAACCATGCTTTGAAAGTGGAGAGAAAAAAGGTGTTAAGTTTTTTTTTTCAGATAAGCATCTGAAGCGATGCAATTAGTGGGCAACCGAGTGCCAACCTGGCAAGCTGACTACACTGTGGAATGCCAATAGGGTGGCTATTCCCAGAGGAAACCCTACCTCAGCAATCTCCAGCCTTGCTGGCACTGCACAGAAAGGTTGGCATCTTGAAGCTTAACAATAAAGCAGCTACTCATGTTCCTGTCCTATACACTCATCATCAAAATCCAACAGCAAAAACTAGAGAAACAGGAAATGCTGTATTAGGGTAAAACTTCCCCCACACCAACCACCACACAGCCCTAATTCTGTCCCTGCAGCAATGCCAACCACTGTAAATCAGACTTCTCAAGCTGTTTGAACTCCTGAGCGGCCAGCTCCAAAGTGAGGAGTAAGTGCATGGCTTCAAGCCACGTTTGCAATACCTCCCTGCCAATTTCTGGCTTGTACTTCATACTCCCCAGATGCAGGTGCATGAGCCATGACAAAATCTGGGGGCAAAGTGGAACAGATGCACAGAATCATTTCTCCTGGTTTGAGGTTTCAGCAGGAATGCTCCAGACAGCTTTGCTCAGGGCTGAAGAGAACAGGCAGGCAGTGCTCGGTGGTGATGGGAGCTCAGCACCTGCCCTCACCCCGCTCTGCACTCAGTGGTTTCACTGTGTCATGTTGAGAAGAACAAACATTTGCTATGTGCAGGCCTGGCTTTTAAAGTTACAGAACTCCAAGTGATTTATAAGGTGTTATTACAAAGTTGTTTGAATTTCAGAAAATTAGAGGGGCTAGCATTTTTTTTATTTAGTGCTTAAATTGGTTTGGCTATTTGTTTCATTACGGGAGATCAAAAATAATCCCGGTATTCACAATGAGAAGTAAAGAGCGTTTGAATATGTTGGAATAACGTTAAAAGCAGGTGGCTACCTTATTAAGTGTTAAATATTCAGAGCTGAAATATGAGCCTGTTTCCATCTAGGGTGTGCAGTAAATGGCTTCTACATATGAATAACAGCCCATTAGCACAATAAAACAATAATTAGTTATCCAGTTGAAATTAGAACAAATGTACTAAATGCAAGAATTTCAAAGGGTCACTTTTATTTCATAAGCCGTTGTTCCAGATGCACAGCCATGGTTCTCCTAATCTAAACAAATAGTGCCAAATAGAAATAACTGTTTTGAATCGTTGTACCTGCAGTATGGTATCTGTGGGAGGGGAGATGAGGGGGACAGAGAGGTTTGGATTCATCACATACACAGAGTACCTTCAAATGCTCATTTCCTAACAAGTTCAGGGATGACATGGAGAGAAAAGCAGCCTTCCAGGATAAGGTACTTGCCTGAGTCTCCAGAAACCCTGAACTAGTTCGGTGAAGAGAACTGAGATTGCTCTCAACATCTGCCTGGAATACTAACATGTCTCACCCCTGCATGAACAACCCACTTGTTGAACTTTAACTGATTCTTTTGGAGTGAAATACTCACTGGCAGGTGGGCTCTAAAGGGCCAAGCGTCCAAGGTTAATAAACATGCAGTCTATCAGCTTGCCTGCATTTTAATAACCACAGTAATTTTGTAGGTATTCAGCAAACCCACAATAAATTTATTTATATAACAACCTGTGCGCAGTCAAATAGGGAATAGGGCAGTCTAACACTAGAGTAAAAGTCCATAAACTTTTAGCCATATATGCAAAAATAAAGTTGTAACAATAAAAGCAATTTAGCAGTCCCTACTCATCCATTTCAGCTGAAGGGAACTGTTTCTGTCACATGTTCTTTTCCTCTTGAGAGTTATGTTTGGTATTTTACACTAACTTCTGGCACTATTTTCCCCTTGTTAATTGGAAACCACAATCACTTGTGCTGCAGTGCTTTGCTCTGCTGTCTGTATTTCTGATTTGCACCCAACTGTCAAATCTTTAATGGTGGAGAAAAACCACCTATATAGTTAAGGCCCATAATGCCATTGAGATAGCCCAGCATGTGTGCCAACAAGCGAAACCGCTTAGATGATGGCATACCCATCCTGGCACTCCTCATAACTGACCTTCCAGCGAGTCCTGGCCGCCACACGTACCAAAACGGTCATTTAATAGAAAGACAAAACCCAATTCTATGACTCCTGTAAGAAGAAGCCCAGTCAGGGTAACAGTATTATTATCTACTCACACCAAGACCAAATTTAGCAGCCAGATTCATCAGAACGTGTTCATTTTGTATTCTAAGGGGAAAATAATTAGAAATACACAAGTCTTCTATGTAAGAGGTCAACATTAGGTTTTGGTTAATTAGGTACTACTCCCAGCCTTGCCACATAATATAAAATGCCCTGTGTGATATAAAACTTTGCTGACAAGATTGTTATCATGGACGTTGTTATAGTCAACATTAGTTACAGTTGGGTGCAGGACTGCAGGATCCCATAGGCATGAGGCTACATCTATATTGGTTATTCTCCTGCCCCAGCAATGAGCCTCCCATTTTAAATCCCACCACCTCTATACACTGGTAATAGTTACCACCAGGGGAGGAAATTGGGTCATCAGTACTCTGCCAAAAAATGTTTGGCTATTTAAAACATTCCTGTAAGCGTCTCTTCAAAAGTTTCTGTGAACAAATCTAATTTTCATTCTGTGTATATGGTGGATGTACAGTACATTCCAGCACTATCTCCCCCAGCTGTTAAGTGCACACAAAGATCACAAAATCTCCTTTAATAGGACAGCTTCCTACATATCCTCGAGGAATCTGCACAGCTTTAGTTTCCAGATTTACCTTTTTTGTTTACTAGGAACCACACCCTGACAATTACTCCAACAGCATGTAGGGACATCTAGCGACCAAAGAAGATACTGCAAATAAATAAATCATCACATCTGGTTACTACACACACCATTTTGTTAAAATCCAAGAAGCAAACTTAAGTACTTGAAAATTAAGAAAAACACTCTCCACACAGATTTTTTTTCCCTTGACATATTTTCTACCCATTAAAGCAGCCAAGGCTATGCCCATTCAGCCACTGTCTTCACATGGCTTAGACCTCATAAGGGAAAAACAGAAAGCAAAATATTTTTAATTATACTCTACAAAAAGATTTGACTTTCCTTGAAGTGCTTTCCAAGAAGACTTGTCTTCTTTGCACTGAACAAGCAGAATTCTGAGCTTAAGAAGACATTCAGAAGTTTGGTTTCATTACACACTTCTGCTTCGAAAAATGCAACATTCTACATCACTATCATCTTTCTTTTTCCTTCACATCTATAAATACTCTCATGGATATGGCACTGCTAAGTAAACCCATATTTTTGACCTGCTGCATGTCTAACATTTCTTCTTTAATAACTCCATGAGCATGGCAGGCTCTTCCAATTAACTACATTACATCATCATTATCAAAGACTAAAGGAAATTAATTTTGTTTTCCAAAGACTTGGCAATAAGTTGGTTCTTTACTTCATCAGACATCTGCTGTTTTTCTACGTATGTCATTTGTGAAGCAGAGTTTTCCTTATGACTTTATTCTCCTAACAGTTTATCATGCGACACTGTTTACCAGTGAAATAAAGCGGAGCGGGATTTCTCATTCGCCGTGTAAAAGTGTAAAGTTAACTGAAAGCCAATGCTATCATCTCTGTTTCAGTTTCAAACACTTTCCTGGTTTAAAATAAAGCTCACCAAAGACTGTCATGCAAAAATAACCTCTCGTGGTCTTTGCTTGAAATTTATTACTGGTGCTGCGGTACTTTGTTTTAACAGATGGGATTTTATCAGCAAATTATGTGGGCAGGCCACCAACTTCCCTCAGGAATGGAGGAGTGCTAGTATTTACTTGGGCTCTTATCTAGGTACTTAAAGCCATATTCTAACCACAAAATTCTATTATCATTTATTGATACAAGACAAAACACAGAAGATCTTCTGTTCTAAAGCACGCTGCATTCCTAACCTTTGTCTTCCTCATGCATGTCATAGGTTGCTGCTGTCAGATATTTCACCCTACCACAATTTTTTCTTTTCCTTTTCAAGGTTGAATGCACTTTGCAATTAGTATTCACATTTGCCATGTAACTCCATTAATGCTGCGTAAAAGGGGACAACTTAGATCACTTTTCAAAATATTTATTTTGCTAAATAATTTGTTGTGGTTTTCCCTGGAGTTTTTCCCTACTTAACTACACTGTCACTTACCCCATAAATTGTATTCTAAAGAGGATTTTGCTCGTGGCAAGTGCTTCTGAACTACAGCAACTGATACATGAGGAACTAGAAGGTTTGGTGATGAACGTATCCAGGGTGCAGTGGTCCCCATTCCTATTGTATTCCTCACTCTTGCCCCTTTGGGCTACTGCAACAGCACAGAAGGGCTCAGAGGAAACATCTGAGCATCTGTGAAACTTTTCTTTTTCAGAAAAGCGCACGCATCACCTTTTCCTGCACAGAGGAGAACAGAAGGGTCTGCTGGTGGGGGAAGAGGCAGCTGCAGCACTCTATCTGTTCCGAGCAGACAGGAGAGGGTGCAGAACCACCACGGCTTGGGGCTGCTCTAAATGCAGCACCCAGCCAGCAGTCAGAAGGGTGGGATTACAAGCCCGGTGCGAAGTCCCTCACCCTGCCACCAGCCTGGTTGCACCTGTTCTGAGATGCAACCTAGAAAATAGAATATCCCAACTTGTACGGGACCCACAAGGATCATCAAGTCCAACTTCAGTATGCTGTTAGCTGATGATGATGATCTCCATGAGAAACAGGTGAGGGAGATAAAAGTAAATCAGTCATTTTAAGGGAAGAAAGAATAAGTGATAAGCACAGAGTGTCACCACTAGCTGCCAGCTGCTGTGTCCTGTTACAGAACCTGGTATTTATTCTTTCTCCTAATCAAGATCTAACTAGGTCAGAATTTATTTTTGAAGTGCACCTTAAAACAAACATCTTGTGGAGGAATTTGGAAAATGTGCATCCTTTATCTTACAAGAGTCAATTTGCACTCTGAAAGAGATGGTATTCTGAAAAATATGACACACAACTTATTTTATGATTTTCCTAATAAAATACTGGTCAACAACAGTTTGAAATAATAAGGATACTAAATGACTTATTTCAAATGGGAATGAAAATTCATAGGAAAGCATGCAAAAACTTACAAATATGTTTCAGTGGATTTTTTTTAAAGTATTTTGCTTCAAAATATTGGAAGTATAATTAAAACTGAACTATGCTTTCCCATTCGATGTAATTTTTTGATTTGTATGTGTCTGTTACAAAATCTATACCACAGAACTTGATCCTGTCGTGATTCCCACATAAGCAACTCTCGTTTATTTCTAAACATGTTGTTCTATATTCTATCTGCTTCTACATTTTATCTACTTCTTGCACTTTACATTGCATGTTGTTTCAACAAAGATGCTTTTACGGACTGTTTTAGGTTATAAAAATTATCCTTATGTGTTTATTAATAAAAGCACTAAAATGAGTCTCAACATATATCGGAATATTGGACTATGTTGGACTACTGGAATTTCGTCATGAAGCCCACATATTAAAGCAATGGATTTAAGAATCATCATTCAGCAAAATAGGTTCTCTGTTAGACCTCCACTACACTCAGTGGGTATTGGATCAGATCTTGATGGCCATAGTCTGCTTCTTTTATCCCCAGAATGATTAATTCATATTCATATCTATTCATATTAATTCATATTCATACTATTCCATAAGGAGTAAGCAAGAAAATGTATCAGAAACTGAACATTAGAAACACGCATTTGCAAAGCAAGCTTTTGAAGGTTTTTAATGGTTCTAGCCCATTTGTATCGGAATTTCTAGGACTCCTGTTTGCAGTACAGATATAAACCAAATTGGGGGTACGGATCATTGTAAGGATATGGAAGTTTTGGTAAACAAGGGCTAATATCATTCTTTGAGAAAATAAACAATTGCCAGAGTAGTAACTGGTATGAAAAGTAAAGACAAATTCCAAGATGTTTTATCTGATTATTACATTCAAATTCTGACATATAATGATAGGATCTCACGTGAAAAGTGGATCTGGATTTAAATTTTAAACTTTCTGCCATTAAAGCTCAGGGTACATTTAGGTCACAGCTCAGTGCAGGTTTAGATCTCTACGGAATATCAGGTTTTTAAAGATACTTTTCATTTTCAGATGTGACAGTTAAAAAATCCTGGGTACAATAAACCATTTGACTTGGGGGAAAAGAAGTTGAGCTATAAACTGAAACCAAAGTAGCTCAACTTGGGAGTGTCCCAGCTGCAGAAAACTCTTAATTTTAAAACACTTTGATTGATCCCCAATCTCTTCGAATTACACTGCAGTAAGGACTGTGCGCCCTTCTGAAATCAGGCTACGCTTCAATTACTTCATCTGCGTATAAATTTCATTGTTATTTGAAACATATGCAAAACACAGATACCAGTATTCTCTACAATTGATTAAATATCTACCTCATTAAAGTACAAAATGTACGGTATAGGAGGCCCTACTGTGAGGGTTCACTTTGCATTAAGAATGCTAAACCTTGCCAGAGAAATACCATTCTGGAGCAATCCAGTTGAGCTGTACAACCTCTGTATTTTAGCAGCTGGACACTTAAACCACCAACACCCTTATTAAGGTTTTCAACAAATTTCTGCTGACAGAGTAAAGACAATCTGAATTCTGCAACCAAATTCCACTCACCTGATCCACTCGGCTAATCCAAATGAGCAAGGCAAGCAGTAACTAGCCTCACGTAAAACTTTGCATTGAAAAGCTTCATCCAACAAGCCAACATCTTTGAGAACCAAATGTGGATCAGAGTATTTCCAAACATTTTATGAAGTCAAAAGTGACTTTGGGAAACACAAAACGTGACAGGTTATTAGTCCATTCTGGGGGACTATTACCTGCCAGACAATTATTTTCAATATTTAATTGTGAGGTTTGGAAAACCTTTGTGCAACTTCCCATGAGGATTTCTAGTCTGTTGGCCAAATGTTTCTCTGCACAATGATCCTTCAAACGTGCACAGTACTACTGCGCTTGCTGCCCTCGACCCAACAGACCAGCAGGCATTTATAGACAGGTGGAAAATTTCACGCTCTTCTTCTGAGACACTATTGGAAAAAAATAAAAACCAGAAATAGCTGATATAAACACAAAACAACTGTCCAGAAGGATGTGCATGTAGGTACAGCTGGTGCTACCCTGGCAAGGAAGCGAGCTAAGCAAGTAGCCTTCAGACATTCTGGCTGAATGGACCATTTTTTCCTGTCCTTCCTCTACAGCCCACCAGGACCTGTGGTACCTGAATAGCAGGAACAATACTTCCCGGGGCCTTTCAGTTTTCCATGCATGTACGTGTATGCAGGAAAGCCTCCAGACATCCCAGTTTATCCTTGGAAAAAAACAAAGTCATGGAGGTACAGCTAGATCAGTTTGAACAGCCTGTTCCCGGCAGCCTTCTTTCCAGAGGGGAGAAGACTCGGGAGGATACAAACTGCAGGTGTGAACTGCTCCAGAGTTCGGAGCCTGCATTTGGCTGGTATTTGTCACAGGAGCTCTCTTCTGGCACCATATACCCACCCCATGGATGGCAAGTCCACAATCTCCACAAGAAAAACAGAGGGTCACAATCATGCAGCTTCCACCACCCAATTTGTGAAGCCATCTGTCCACCCTCTACATGCTCCTAAGCTGCTACCTGAAAAAGTGGAGCAGGCTGCAGGCTGGTTTCTTTCTCCCAGGGAGCATTATGCAGCCTATGGATCACAGGCTGAGCACCCCTGCAATTAAGGACCTCTCCAGCCAGGTGTCTTTCAGCCCTGTTTTGTCAGCATGCTGTGAGAAGCTGTACAGCTCCAGACTGCTGCTGCACAGAGCAGTGTCTGGAAGGTGTAAACCAGCCTTCGGTTAAACAAGGAATTTGAATGCATACTTGGTCAACAGGATGAGTTACAGAATTGTATCAGGTTTAAATCAACCTCTTTTCAACAAAGCACTTAAGTATGTGATTACCTTTAAAGATGTATGCTCCTCATTAAGTTGCTGGGGTTAAGTATGCCCTTAATGACCTAAGAACGATAAGAATATGCTTAAGTATTTTGCAGATGGCAAGTTTCTCTGAACCAGGAATCTCATTACTGTTCTCAGGGAGCTAACAAAGGAACTGGCTGCTTCTGCTGTGGGGGAAATTGGATGTGGTCTTTCATGGTACGAGTATTAAATGCAAACACAGGCTCCAGAACAAAACCACTCCAATCCACCTGCACATCCTCGCTATATTACTGCACTTCTTCATTCCTGAGCTCTACGGGCACACCACTTCTGAGTGTGCAAATGAGGTGAGTGCCTACCCACATGGCTACAGGGGCAAAACACAAAATGTGTGTTCTTGGAAGATCAGTTGTAAACTTGGCACAAGGTTTGTTTTCTGAAATGCTGCTGTGAACAATTTGTCAGTGATTCGAAGCCTGACAAACAAGCCCCTTTAGGCTCATTCGGAAAAAGATTAGGAATGCTTCACTGGAGCTAAGGATGAAATACAGGCTTCGAAGGCATCACTTTTACTTATGACATCCAAAAACTATGTTAAAATAACATTAACAATGCAATGCCAAGAATTCAAAAGTTAGGAAATGCCAAAATTAAGGTTGTCTGTACAAACTTCCTTCAGCTTATTTCTGAGCACACTTCACGACACAGGTTTTCATTACGTGATCATACACAATTTTTTTCCGCAGAACCATTGCCTCTATCATTGTGAGGTAAGAAACAGCTCGTGGAATGAATTAGGGTTGTCAAGGAGATAGCTGTCTGCAGAAACCCTCGCTCACACAGAAAACAAGCAATTATTCAACACTTCTTTTCTATTTTTCCAGCCAAATTATAGCCCCGGGCTCTATCTTATACGTGGCTCTAGACCCTGCTTTTAGTACAAAATTATTCATTTCCTCATGGCCATCCCTATGGCCCTGCTGGCTTAAGTGTTTCACATAGGGTAAAAAGGTTGTCTTCGCAGTAGATAAGCAAGAACAGAATTAGTAGCTTCCACTCAAATTGTTTTCTGTTTCCTGCTACTTCTACTTTCTGATCCCCTCCCATTTTTTCCATTGAAGTTCACATCAGGTTCTTCTCCCTCCCCCTTTTATTTTTGATCATGCCTGTATACTTCAGAGGGAGCACTACCGGACTAGCAGAAAAGGAATTATGAGAGAAGTGGGTTTGTTTGTTCAGATGGGGACTTCAGAGAATTTAGCTGCCAAACTCTAACAAGCCTCTTCTAAACATCTGTGAACATCTGTGAATCTTCTGAGAGCCATACAACTTGGCCAGATTTGGATAAAAAATTTACAGGGATGCCAAGAGATCACAGATATCAGATGTTCTGATATCAGAGTATCTTCCATTTCCAGGTCAGATTTCAAGTGTTTGTCCAAAGCATCATTTTAAAAATATTTTCAATTTGAGCAACAACAAAAATGTATCTTCCTGTAACCTCAGAAACAAGGGGGTTGGCTTTAGCCATTACTAAAAAAGAGTGACAAGGATATAACCAGCCGGTAGCATGGTGTTATAATGTACAGCTCCAGATAACACTGCAGATAGTGTTACTTACTTTGCATGTAATTAAGGAAATGGAACTGGCAAGTACAACACAGACATCTTCCAGGTATTTTTAACAATACCAGAATCAGATGAGAAGAATTGTTTGCCTTGTGATGTAAAGTAACCATTAACAGAGATAACAGAATCACAAATAAACGCTATTACCACTAGCACAAGGTGCATAGTGGAAGCTGTTCTGTTCCGAACTTCACAAAAGGCTGCTGAAAAGGGGCGAGCTTCAGAGACTCCATAGAAAGGCAGGGCCCGCGTCTTAGGGATGGGATTCAACAGCAGGAAGCAGGCTGCAGCACCACCGGGCAGCGGGGGAACGGGTGCTTACTTCTGGGTGAGTCCCCTCCAGCACAGCAGCCAAGTCCTACAGCTGCCTGGACCACACAATGAGAAACCTTATCAGTTGCAAATGCCTTCTGTAAGCAGTGTGATGGGAATGGACACGTCCTTCTATGTCTTGTACACAATATCATTTTTATGTCTTTCTGCTAGAGTGAATGGAGTGCTACTAATTACAAAGTTTAGAAGTTGGAGCAGGTATTAGTGCAATGTGTACTGAGAACATTCAGGTTCTTCTGCTGATATCAATCCAGATTCAAAAAATAAAGATTTAGGAGTCAGGTTTCTTGAATTTAGGGGTAAATAATATGGACAAGTAGGCTGAAGGACATTAGACTTCGCAGTGACTCCAGAAGTTGAGACTTTAAGAGCCACATTAAATAATGAATGCCTTGTGATACCAGTCTGCCCCCTCCGCTCTTCCTGGAGAAAATTTAGTTCATTCACTGAGAGTTTTCACTTGCAGCCTTTTGCCTCTACAGAGCTTTTATTAAAAAATAAGAAAGACAAAATAGTCTAATTGCAAAGTGGTAATTCCAAGACTTGAGTTCTTTGTTTCCTTTCACATTTGTTTAAGCCCATGCAGTTTTCCTTTCCCATTTTAGCACCCTAAATCAATCAAAACATTTCTGGAGATGAACTTGCATCTGACCATTTGGCAGGACTCATTACACACAGGAAAAATTGATTCATTTAATGTAGGCTTACAGTACACTTTTAATAAAAACTGGGCTCCATTGTCTCAACCACTGTCTACTTAACCATTGTGAGGTTAAGTCACTGATGGTGGCTAGCTGACCTAGAAAAAGGAAGGGACCAGCGGTGTAAAACGCTGCCACCCACAACATGAGGGTGCTGCTCGCAGGTTGGTGTGGTCATTAACAGCAGGCACGGCCCATGGAGGAGGCAGGGCACTCGGTGCTCTCCTCTGGGCATCCTCCAGCTATAAAACTTCCATCAAGCACCAATGAGATCTGACAAGCACTTCCTGGCAGCTGGGGTTGGATTCCATTTAGCTGGGAAGCTTCACAAAGGAAACGGCACGATAGTGCTTTTTTCTGACCTATTCCAGCTATTTTCAAGTACCTCCTTCTTCAACCCCCACCCTGAATTTCTGGGTTGCAATGAAAATATAAAAGCCAAAAAGCACTTGAACATGCCAGGAAAGCATTAGAAGCTTATTAAATCTGCTGGCAAAATGGTCAGTGCTATTCCCCTTCCTGAAAATGTCAAGAAAAGGTAGTCATTTCTGACAAATTTCCAGCAGAAAATAATGACTTGCAATCAATAAACTGCCAAATAATATATAAAAAGTAGATTTTTAGTGTAAAATACACGTTTTGGGGAATTTAGTCAAAAATTTTTATGGAAGTAGAAATTTTCTACATACACTGACTTTGTGTGTTTTCTAAAAAAAAAAAAAAAAAAAAAAAAAGGTTCAACAACAAATTTATGACCAACTTTAACATAGTGGTTATTCTTTAATGCAACCTTTTATTTTTACAGCCCAGTTTCCTCACTGTCCTTTTTTCCAGAGCCACAAAGAACAGCACCTTTGTGACTCCTTTCATAGCAATGCAGAGAGGGATCCTGGAGGGCAGCCAGTGGCAGGGTTGCAATAATTCCTTAAGGATTTGTGGCTTTATTAGGGGGATTTCTGTCCACTGGACTCCAAAGGATATTCTTGAGTACAGCTTCTCCACCCAGGATGTGTGCCACATGAAGGATAGATGCATACAAAGGAAAACAGGAAAATTACTCTAAATGAAAAGAAAGATGAAGCAGATAATGCAGTGACGTTAAGTATGCTTCCCATTAGCTTAACAATGCTTTTAAAAAGTAATATATTTACTTCTAATGCCTTTTAGAATTGAGCCTTTGTGGGGAGGACTACAGATTAGAGACACACTGATAGTGAAGGCAGATGCTGCTAGCTAAACATAAATCATTAAGTATGACAAAGTTTTCTCTTTTTTTTCTTTAAAACGACTCTGAAATCCAATTAACATGTTTCTAATAAAACAAGTAAGCCCAAGTATACGATTCCTCCCTTTCTTCCGCCTTCACTCCTTGAGCCAGCAGTGAAGTCCCGCACCCATGGCCACCCATGGGGCAGGACTTTACATCACAAGGCCCCAACACTGAGCTGTGGAAAATAGTCTTTCAGCAGCAGGAACAGCATCTGGCTTCTTGGCGTGCTCCACACGCAGTTGTGCTGTCAGATCTAGACTTGCCTTTCACAGTGTCATACAGGCAGGCTGCTATTGTGATGTCCCTCCCCACTTGTCCTCCTCCATGTCGTTTTTCTTCTTCGACTCGTATTTAGCTGTAACGAAGCTGTGTGCATTCATCCCTACAGATGGGCCAACCCCCTCGTTACGCTTTGCAGCCAGCTCAGCCAAACATCCATGCTGAGGCAGCCTTCTACACATCCCTGTACGAGATTTCCTTCCGAGGGTTCTGGTGTGCATCCAAAACCCAGCCCAACAAAGCAATGGGCTTTCCCCCACACCTTCATATCAGAGGACCTTAATTCCAGCCCAGCATCACAGCCACCTCCTTAAGCAGACAACAGAGGTGCCAAGAAATTTGTGTACTACCCCAGAACTCAGTTACAACCTTGACGTGAGTCAACACCATTTTGTATTATTTCATGTATCTCTAGTGTGTGAATCTGGGATACAGGCTGTAAGCATAAGTCACAAAGCAAGCTGAAGCTGCACTGGTAAAGTATTTTTCTTATTTGTTTAAACATTCAATATACCAAATACATAAAACATCTTGTGTATGAACCTCTTCCTTTGTGGACAGAACCAATCCACGGAGTAAGCCCATTTTCTAATGTCACAACAATGAAAAACTGCACTGGCCAACAATCTACTGTGGATCAATTTTACACCGATTTACTGAGATACAGGACGCTACTTTCTAAACGTATTTGATGTAACCCATCTGAGTCTGACCACCTGGTTGAATATGATTTTTCTAATATGTTTCATATATATTTTACCTGTATATGCTAGTGATAAGTATCCCAAAAAGGAAAAAGAAGTCCAATTACAAAAAGACAAAGACTTCCAGAGCAAAACTCTTCAGCTTATCCTCTACTGCTGCAAGTTTGAATGAAGCAACTTACATGGGGCAAGAATCTGGTAAGCCTTTTAGAACTGAATGACCATAATTCCACGGCACCTGAAATATTTTTTTCTAAAAGAACTCAAGCAATACGAGCTCAACAGATTGAAATGAGTATCTTACAGGCCTGATGTTGCATGATAAAAACTGTATTGGCCGTTTTCCAGCAAGGAACTTGAGCACGTGCTTATCTTTAAGCTTAGGATCAGTCCCATGCTTCATGCCTGAAATCAAACATTAACTCAAGTATTTTGCTGGATCAGGGCCAATGCAATTTTGAAAGTGCCAACTCCAAAAGCAAGGATTGTTTTGGGACCAGTTATTCAGGTGCACCTGGTATGAGCTCAGCTGACAGTTGCAGGAAGGGATGAAAGCACTGTTACCTTCCTGCTCTCCAGTAAACTCAGGGCCTGACAGTCTCTCATTTAATTCCTGGTATAAAACAGCAAATTCAGGATGAGGTGAGTTTCTGCTGAACAAAATTACAGCTATTCTGCCACTTACTGTTAGGAGCAACTCTGGTATGGCAACTGATTACCTCCATTCACACATATCTAAATAGGATTGAATCCTCAACTGCAGAGATTTTTGCTGAGCAGGACAGAGGTCTTGATCTGTACTAGTACACAGCAAAAAGTGGCCACTCACTAGATATTCTGGATGCGTAGAAGAACCTTAGACTTCATGGTGCTACCTATCTATCAGAAAATAGTGATAGCCCCAGCTTCCTATAAAAAAGGGAAAAGGAGTTTATTATTATTTTCAGTTCTTTACTTCATGTGCTAATAAAGGATTACTTTCAAGTTATTAAGCTTAGTAGGAATTTAGCAAGTGAATGTAAAATGAACCTTACACAAATTGCCTTGCCAAATACACCACAGGTAGACTTTTATCTCAGTCACTCAAAGTAAAGATGGAGAAAATTCTAAAACTTGGGCTTTAAATTAAGTGTTCTAGTCAATAACTGAGCATTTTGCAGCATTAAGCTACAACTTCAGCTCTTAAAGTAAATCAAAGAGAGAGAAGTAGAGATGGAAATCAGGAAGAAGAATTAAGCACTGCGAAGTTAAACCGTTCTCTTTCACATGTGAAATTCAGTATAAAATACTTCCCTATAAATAGTTGTCAATAAACACAACTGCTGCAAATGTATTTGGTAAATGTTGAGGTCAAAGGCCTCAACTGTTTATTGCCTTGTAAACTCAAAGGCAAGTAAATTTATTGCCTGAACGAGCTTCAGAGTATTGGCCATCATAAAAACTCTGCATCCAAGGTACAAAATAGCCCATCAGCTAGCACCACAGCCATTCCACACGTAACTCAGGGGCCACCATGTGTACCATAACTCAAAGTATCAGAAAGTCTAGTGCTGCCATGCTGAATATACACTGCCATGGGTTAGCGCTGAACTGTCTGTCATTTCTACTAGAACTACCTCTTGGTGAAATTATAAATTGTGCTTTTAAAAGCAATTTGCCTACTGCACTACTGCAGCGGAATGGAGCAGCACATTTGCCTGGCATCCTTGTGCAGGATTGCATTTGTAGAAGTCCCCAACTGAAACTGGAGAAGCACCATATAAGTGCTGTGTTAACACACAGTATGCAGCAGCTTTTACCCCCAAATGTCTGTAATCTAAATGAAAGGTTGCAGACAGATGAGAGAAAGGACGCATTTCTCTCTGGACTTTACAGCTGGAAAAATGGGTTTCAGAGAGTTTGTGTGATTTAGGTCTTGCAAATAGATGAGCATTGCTTTAAACACGTACTCCTTTTGGCTAATTTTAAAAAGTTCTAATTGGTTTTACAGTGTTCCATAAAATAATTACAGCCATGGTTAGTGCCAAATCCTACCCTCAAATCCACTATTCATGACCATACTTCCAAGATTAATGTATTGAGAATCTTACTCTCTTTCAGCTCCAAAAGTTGAAATGTCCAGTTCAGGAACCATCAAAGTATGTGTGTATATGTATATATATATATACACACAGTAAGTATATATATGTGTATATAATATATAAAAGAAACTATACTTCAGTCTTCCAGTGTTAGAGCCCAAGAACTACATGAGTTCTTGTCCTTCTTCCTCAAGCATTCCTTTTTCAAATCAATTAATGTAAATTAGCAGAAAATAGATACAAATCTGTACAAAATGGATCAAGAGAAAATTCAAAACTCAAGCTAATGCAGGACAGAGTATAAAATATTACACGATCAGACTATCTTTGTAAATTAGACTGTAAACTCCTCAGTGCAAGAACTGATTTTTTCTTCTCTACCATGGAGCACGCAGCCAGTGACAGAAAGTTTGGGGATAACTCGGTTTGTTGATTCTCTTCAGTTTTGTGGTCAAAAGGAGCTGTCCGGCTGCCCAAAGCTCTGCTTGGCAATTTAAACAGAACTGCATCCTGCCTTTGCTCTTTGTGTCCATTCTTGAGCAGCTGATAGCACCAGCAGATAAAGCTGTGCAGTGTTATTTGAGAATAAAACTGTTGTCAGAGAATGAAGCACCTGACTGCATCTGCCAGTCAGAAATCTAACTAGCTGCACACTTCAGCTGAGCACATACACATGTGGACAGGCACGTATCAATACACGCACACATACGAGTACCCCATACAGACAGAAAACCCATCAATGAAACACAAACACCAGCCACACTTAAAAACAAACAAACAAACGGCTTCCACAGCATATGTCAGTCAGAGATCTAAATATATAAATAAACAGGAAGTTGCATAGATACATCTAATATCCCCGAAAACAGCAGCACCAGTGAAGTAAAGCATGCAGATATTTGTTTTCTCTCTGGATGGACCCGTTTTCCAATTTTGTTCATATCACATAAAAGAAAACTGCCTCAACTTTCCTCCAGCCACTCCTCTGAAATGTTATATGACAGAAACCACTGGTCCATCTGAGAAATCTACCCTAGTAAATTCCATTTGCTGCATGAGCATCTTGTTAAATTCAACAAACTGAAATTTTAAATGAATGGCACTGTGTGAGGTGTTGTCGTAGTGGCCCTCTAGAACCTTTTTCTGTTTGTGTTTGTAGGTTTTAGAAATACATGATTAATCCAAAACAAACACAGCATATGACAAGCGTAATACTGAGATACAGTTACACATGAGTGGACAAATCAGAAAATTTAACAATTTTCTCCACGATCCCAGAGCGGCTTTATCTCATACTGCTGACATACAGGTAGCCAAATCTCTGAAAATGCTGCACGCTGAGGACTGAAGCCTACACTGGGTATTTCCACCTACCAGAAATTCAGGGGGAACTCCGTGCCCACTTGCACTCTGCTAGAAGGAAATGAAAATGGAAGAGGTCTCAAAGAGCTGACCAGCCAACACCTCACTGCCTGTCACTAGGATGCACACAACTGACACAAAGCTCACAGGTACAGCTGAGTCCTCCAGACTCAATGCAGGAAACCCAACTCGACTGAGAAAAAGGGAAAAATGTTTTTTCTACTACTTGCAATTGGGCAGGTTGCAGCCCTTAATTCCAGCGCAGAGGCCCATCAGCTTGTGTTTGCCTGACTGCATGCAAAAGAAACACCAACCTTGGGTTAGAAAATCCATCTATGGGTCGTGATGTAAACAGTTCCATAGTTTTGTGTTCTTGCTTATAACACACGTGACTCCTTTCCACACCAGGACCACCTAACACCCCCACTGCTGACAAGGTTTCACTTACAGATACTGACTCCTTGGAGGAAAGGCTAAGAAAGCAGTACCTCCCTCCTCAGTATTACCTAGCAGGGTATTAGCTAACACAGAGCATGTTCTCTGGGTTAGGTGGAAAGGTTTAGTGACCGGGCAGCATAGTGCCCCAGTTCACAGCAGGAGGCAGCCTCGAACTCTTTATTAGTCCCCTCAGCCACAGGTGTATGACCCATCCTTCTGCCTAAACCTTCCCTCATGAAGAGTTATAATCCTGCACCCCCACAAAACCATTTCTTGTAGCTTGTTAAGAGTTTGTAGCTTGTAAAGAGTTTGGTGGTTTTTTTTTGTTTTTTGTTTTTTGTTTTTTGTTTTTTTTTGTTTTGTTTTGTTTTGTTTGTTTGTTTTTTCCAAAAACGCAACCCTCTTTTTGTCCTCAATGAAATTTTCCATCAATTTGTGCTGTATTGTCCAGCTAATCTAGAAAATAATTTATTCCCATGCCTGTGTAGGGCACATGATGCCACATGGAGAAGTAGGGCCTTAGCATCAATCACTCCATTCCAAATCACGAGCTGAGAACAGCAGATGATGGGAAGAAAATCAGAATAAAGGTAATAGGTAGAGCAGTTCAACTAAGGTTAATTAAACTATTTGGTAGATCGGGTAAGGTGAAGGAGAAATACTGTCCAAGTTACCCCAGGGGAAAAACAAACCAAACAATCATAGAATCAGAGAACGGCTTGGGTTGGAAGGGACCTTAAAGATCATCCAACTCCAACACCCTGCCATAGGCAGGGACGCCAGATGCACAAATATTAAATATGGAACACTTTCGGGTACTTCTATCCTTTAGTCTGCTTGGTACAAGTTAAGGGAATAACAACTAAATTATATTGCATCTCCCACCCAGCACACTTTCACTCAAGAAACAGCACAGCCATGAATTTGCCTCTGCATAACACAGCATATGAATGGGGTACTGTTGCTTAATCATTCTCCTAAATGTTTATAGGATGGAAATAAGATCTTAATATAGCTGGAGGGGCCACAGGAGGGACACTTTAAAGGTTGCACTACCATGTGTGTCAATATCAAGAGCCCAGCAACATCTGGTTTAATTCATTTTTTGAACTGTTTACTAACTGGAGACTAGGTGCTATTTCCTCTTTGAGATGGGAAATGCCTTTAAATGTTGCTGGTGCATCTCCCCGATGCCAAATGGGCACTCAGGAGACACTATGAAAACCAGTTGAGCACTGGTGGTAGAAACAGGGGGCTGAGATTTTTCTACTGCATCCATTTAGACTGCAGGCCCTCAGAAAAAAGGCTATTTTAGCATGCATGTCAGTACAGCACTTGGTCCTACAGGGCCTCAGTTTGCACAAGGCTTCTAAATGTATCTGGAACACACACATATAAGACGACTGCCATTTCTAAAACCTATACCATCCTTTGAACAAAGAAAATATATCACTTAAGCATCCTATTATCCAAAATATCTTCCAGGACAATGTAGAGGCTCTAATGAACTGCACCCACCAGACATGTTCAGAAAGGAACTACCTGAAAACAATCACCTGTTAGCTGTATTATTTTCATGTGACCCTTTGATAAGTCAGTCAGTCTGTCATTCAAAAATAAGTTAAACATTAGTAAATCCACACATAAATAGTTGTTCAGAAGAAACTTTTCTCACATCCAGGTTTGGTTTTGTGATCAAAAAGGGAAAAGGCAGTAACAATCTGAGGCAGTTAGAGAGAAATCAAACTTCCCTCAGATTATCTGTATCAGCAAACAAGCTTAAAGTGCAGCTGCAGACAGGCTCTGTAGAGAGGCTCTTTGTGCATTCACACAAACATCAAACCACATTAATAGCCATAGGAACATGCCAGAAAAGGTCATTTGAAAATCATTATGTATTCATTTCTAAGGGTAACACCTTGAGGCCCCCAATGTGAATGTGGCTATACTGCAGCCATTTCCTTTCATGTCAGAAATATTTTGGGATGTTTGGCAAAGAATCGCACTAGTGTTTTTGTCAAGAAAAATTTCAGATTCCACAGCAGGTCCTTGCAAACAGCAGTGTAATGTAAGCCTTTGGATTTTTATCATTTGCAATCCAATTTCACCTTTGCCTTACGTCACAATAAAATTGCTTCAAAGCTTATTTCAGCCTGGTCCCAAGAGAGCATTTGTCCATATCATGAAAAACAGTATTTAATTTAACACGATTACATACACATGCTAGTGGGATGCCCGACTGGAATTGCAGCATTAAGACAGGTCAGGATGAAGGTGCACTGGTGGGGCTTGGCAGGGAACCTGCTTTTAGTGCTTTTGGCTCTAGTAGAGAACATCAGTTTCTCATTGGTGAGTTCTGAAAACAAAGCTCTTTCCAAAGACAGAAAGAAATGAAATAAAAGAAATCCCTTCACAAACTCTACCGTGGGCAATTGTGTATGAGTGTCATAACTTAAAATCAACAAGCCATACAAAGGAGGTGAATCACAGTTAAACACATATGTGGACGTTACATTCTTTGATTCTGTTTCTTACACCTACTTTTGAAAACAGACTTCTGAGGCACTAGATTCAGCTGGCAGAGGCACTTTAGTCAGTTCTCCCAGCCAGTGCTCCTCCACAGGTATTAACTCCCCCTGGAGAATGCAGGCACAGAGGTAACAAACATATTCGTTTCATTACAACATCTTAAAAAATGTAAAAATTCTAAAAAACCAACTGTAAACTGACCTCCAGCCAAAGTACACATTAATTATACAGCTTAAGTCAGGCGGATGCTCAAGGAAAAGAGATATAATGTTACACCCAGCTGGATACTTTGTAGTTAGCACAAATGTAATATAAAGCGTACCAGAGTTTGTCAAGTGTCTGTCTGGATTTTCAGTTTTCATTAGTACTATAATTAAAACCACATTTTCAGCTATATTACCTATAACAAGAAAGGAATGAGAAATGAGGTTGTCAAGGTCAGTCTCTTTCTGCTCTTTATACTGAGTATCTGCAGGCCACAAGTTGTTGAATTTGGTGTAAACCAGAGTAATCGGATGGAATGTCACGTTACAACCAAACCTTTGTGGTTGAAAAGACAAACTTATGAGGTCACTTCCTTTTAATCACCAACGGAGCATATTTATCTACAGTAATATAAGTCAGGAAGACAGGCAGGCAGATGACAGACAGACTGACAGATATATGGAAATACAAGCACGCTAAACACGGCTACGACAGAACTGATGCACAGAAACATTCCTTTTTGGAAAGCTGCATTTGATCTTATGCTGTCATGGTCTTTCCCGTTTCTAGCTGACACCACTGTAAATGCATTTTATGTGCTCTCTATTGCTTGTCACAGAAGACACAGCAAAGATGAAGAAAATATGAACAGTGCATAACTTATCCAGGAGCAAGCTGAAGAGATTCAGCTCCAGATTGACAATTCTAACACTTTCAGAGAGTTCACAACTTTGCCTAAGACCTACACAGCAAGGCAAGCAGCTATCAGACAGCAGGCTTCTTAGCAGAAGGACATAAAGATCCAATCATCAGAGCGGGTGCCTTCGTTAGGTATCAGAGCTGAAAAGCACCAGAGCTTCACTAAAGTCAGAAGAGGTCAATATCTTACTAAGGATCTGGCCCATAAATTTCAGTACTAAAAGTACAACTTTTTAACATTCAGGTACAGTAAGAGCTTGAGGCAGACAAGGCACCACTCAATGAAAATGGCACAGATGAGCAAATGGTCCAGAAAGCATATACGGGTTTAGCTTTCAGGAGAGACCAGGAAAAAAAAAAAAAAGGCAAGGCAGCTGATCATCATGCTAAATGTAAGTGATACTAAAAAGGTATTTTAGTTGAATATAACAACAACAAAAAAAAAGCTTCTGCAAAGGAGATGAGTGAACTATTATGAAACTGAAAGACTTAAAGACAATACCCCAGGAGATAACATTCTATGAATAAAGTGAAAGAGCTCATATAAAATACAAAAGGTGTGTTGTAAAGAAGGATCAGAAGGGCAGACTTTGAGCTTCATCTAGTCATAAATCAAAAGCTTGTTCTCCATCATTCTTGTCTATGAGGTCAGCTTTGATTCCCAAGCTACAATTCCCAAAGGATGGAGGCATTTCTTTCGGCAAGTACGTGTCTTTCTTCCCCCAGGCTGGCTCTGCCAGCCCTGCTGTCACCATGGGCTGTCATTATCTCAATCTCTTTACTGCCCAGGATTGTTCCATCCCGGAGCCATGGGGAAATGTCACAGGACTGTGAGAGGAAACCACAGGTGGAAGACTATGGACATTTGCAGTAGGTTAATTCGCAAAGTTTATCAAGACAGGCCATCTACAACAGTTTGGACATTCCTAGTGGCCAAATGTTTTAGCACACTAGTCATCACGTGTCGTGTCAGGAATACAAAATGTTAGGCAAAATGAAAGTAATGTGTTAAAAAAATAAAAAAAAAATAAAAAATAATCCACAACCAAATAAATATTGAGAAGTACAACTACCTACCCAGTCACCTGCGTTGTATTTTGTCAGGGGAGGTGTTCAGGTAATTTAAGCAGAAATCTTTAGATTTTACTTAGCCAACTGCCCATACCTATAGGAGTAGTCTATAAACAGCACTACCCACTTGAATACCACGTGCTGGCTTATAAGCGCGCCTCAACTTGCAGTCAGCCACTTCCTTGGACATGGATAAAGGTCCAACACCTTTCACAAAATGTATATTTAGAGTGTGCCTCCCTGTTCTTCCTGTAATGTACCAAATCAAATAATTATCAGTTTCATCTACATTTCATGAATCAGAATGTTTTCATATTTTTCCTCCGAGTCTAAAACACACCGATTTCAGTGTAGTCCTTAGGCACTACTCAGTTACAGCAGACTTTCAGTGTTCTCGCACAGTGGGCTCCATTATTTGCTCTGTTAGTATTATAATGGTTTTACTTCAGTAATTCTCACTTAATCTAGAGAAATGATGCCGTGTGGCATAAAACCTGATAGTTACTGCTAGTATCTTTAACAAAGATAACATTTACAGAGAATAATACAGACATCTGATCCTATATGTTGCTACAGATAAAATCCTTCACTCTTCCTGCAACAATCTGTAAAAGCAGGGCATTGATGGGCACGAAGTCTGAATTTTTAAGACAAGACCGCCCTCTACCGCTCAGAAAAGAGTAAAACTAGGGAGGATCGTCCTTACATTTACGAAGTCTTCCCATAACCAGAGTTTCTCTAGCTTTTTTGTAGCTCTGAGCCCCTGACTTGCTTTGCAAACCTTTGTGGCATCACGATCTTGGAGCTGTTCCCTCCTTCACAAGAGAACTTCTGCGTGAACACCACAGGGCTCTGCAGTGGCAGTGAGTGCAGAGCAACAATTCCACAGCAAGATGCTGCCAAGTAGAGGAGGAGGATCATTTACACACCGTCCTCTGAAATTCATACAAAACTCCCTTAAATGCATGTGGGCCTATACCAGCCCTGTATGATTCGCTTGCCCTTTGGCCTGTTTTTTCCCTTAGCTGGTGTTCAGTGCCTCCCAGAATCCCATGAAAAAATACTTATTGCTCCACTGTTTAACATTCTCAAATGTTCTGAAAATTGCTTACAAGTAATAAGCCCATAAATCCAAAAGCATATAGCGGAATGGGAAGACACACTAAGCCAGCAACAGGGCTGTGTCTAAATCACTCTTGTAATCAACAGAATTGCACTAGAAGAGCTGGCCATAAGTGAATTTGACCCCATTCCCTGTACATCAAGATTTCCATAATATCATAGGAACTGAGCAACAAGACACACAATGAAAAATTATTTTATGTTTGCTCTTTCATCAGAGCATATGAAGAGGGGACAATGGAAATGGACTATGATTATACTCCGGTCTTACTTTAAACCAATGTCACTGAGGTTTTGAATGCCCCCACACCAAAAACTACAAGGGCAGCATTTCAAAGGGAAGTTAGGGCAACAGAACTAAAAGTTTGTGTTTGGATTTTGAATCTGACATTTGCAACCTTATTACAAAAAGCAGATTTATATAGACGTGTGATTGCATACATGTACAATATTTGCTCTTCTCTCAAGAATTCCTACTGTTTGCCTTCTAACATCCACTGAGCTTAACTGACATTTAGAGAAACACTCCCGTTGACTCCAAGATCTTCTTCTCGAGTGGTAGTAACCAATAAACTGAGTGCTTTCTGCGTGCTAGTAACCAATGGTTACATGCAAGCATGAGCTGTTTTCCTTGTATCTGTTCTTTTGCGCTAATCAATACTGACATTTCTTCTGCCAATCCACAATGTTGTGTGGTCCACCTGTAATTCTCTGCAGCCAGTTTCATTCTGGCTGCCCTAACTGGTTATGCTCAGCACACCTTGTAACTTCAATATTCGCACACTTTCCAAGACCAGTTTTGCTTATACTGAACACCAAAGGATCCAAAAGGAGACAGCTCTGAGACTTATCAATGATTTCTCTACATTCTGAAAACTAACCGTTAACTCTTACGCTGTGTGTCCTGCCCTGAAAGCAGTTACTGATACCTGAGAGGATCTGCCCAATAATCGACCCTATGGCACTTCAGCCCTGACTAAAGCTTTCAAGTACAGCTACACTGGGGCAACTGAACAGGCTTCATTCATGTTTCTTGATTCTTCCAAGAACTGTTACCAGACCTTTGAGGCCTGATGTCCCTCTATAAAACCAGAGTTTACTCTTTGCCATCATATCTTGTTTTCCCAAGTGCCTATTACTTCTACATTTATTATAGCTTTGACCAACTTAAGGCAGTCAGACCCACACAAATCTCTTGGATCCCTGCTAGTAAGGCTGCTGCTAAAAACTGCCTTAGTGTTTGTCGCCTTCCATCCCACTGATCTCAATCCCATTTCAAGAAAGCAGCAGCAGCATACCTGAGCAGTTTGGTGAACTCATTACCAAATGCCTTTCAAATTCTTGAATGAACAGCCTCTACTTCTAATAGTTTATTGCTCATTTCCATTGTGTTTTTTTAAGCCTTTTCTACTGACACTCTAATTTGAGGCAGTTCCTCAGAGACACTTTGAATAAAGAAAGGCTCAAGTCTTGGAAGATCCCTAAGCTACTCAGCAAAGAACATTGAATCAAATAATTCATCTAGCCTTCAACTTTGACCTTATCTTCACTAAGAATTCATCTTACACCACTGTCAATAGACCATAAAAATTCCCTGGCAAGTTCTCTGGCTTCCAATGTGACTGGAAAAAGCATATTCATAGTTTTTGTATCTTCAGGGAGTTTGCTCCCTCAAAATCATTTTAGCTGTCTTACTATCCCCTTACATTTAACTTGGAGCTTTTATTTCCTTCATCTGACAGCATCTTTGATGGATAGCTGTTAACTTCCAATGGTATCTCTTCTGCATCCTACTGCTTAAGTAACCCATCCTTTTTCTTTGGGTTATTTTGGTTCTTCAAATACTTCCTGTGATACGACTGCAGATTCCATGAGACCTCCACCACAGCACCTGGAAGATGACACCTCCAGCTAAATTTTGCTGCATTTTCCTACAGTGCGCTCCATCTAGCTGCTGATCAAACCTACTTAAAAGCCTGAGCTGCACTGAAACCCAACCTCATGCTGAGGGGAAGTACTAAACACATTCCAAGTGAATCATGAATTACTGCGTGTGGGATTCAAGTTTTTAAAAAATGTAAGTAGAAAACTGCAAAACCTACCTCCCAAAATGTTTACTATTGAGCTAATATCAACGCTGTCATACACACAGCTGGAGATGGAACTTCAGACAGGCTGGACAAAGTGCCTAAGTGATGCATTTTGCTTACGGATATTATGATTGCATTTGGAGCTGGGATGATTCTCTCTGAAGTGAAATGAGTAGACACCCAGCAAAATAAATGACATACCTGCTGGCAGCGTGTAGGTGTAATTCATCCAGTCATTTTCCTTCCATTGCACAAGCTCCTGGCATATATGGCACTTTGATCTCTCTGCCATCACCACCCAGCTTCATCTCATGATCACTGCCATCCTTTTGTCTGTTCACAGCCTTTAACAACACTATGGAGATGGCTCGGTGAAATCTGTTAGCTTGTGTTACACAGGAGATTCAGTTAGACACTTTGGTAGTCCTATTGCTCCTAGATTCCCAAATACAAAAGTAAGATTTGGAAGCCATATGAGAATTCTCATGCATCTTACTGCATCAGCCACGCAGTCTAGGTCATTTCTGGTCAAACTCTGATATTTTATTAACTGAAGAAATTTCCTACACCATGTGGGGAACACTTCAGAGTATTTTTTTTCATTATTTAAGATTAGAAAATAATAATTTAAAAAGCATTTTAAAGCCTCCAAACTAAAATGCCTTTATATTATTATTATATTATGTATATTAATAATATTGCGTATTAATATATTACAATATTAATTATATTCTATAACATTAATAATATTGTATATTATTATACATATATTGTTATTTGCCCCAAATTACATTTTATTTTTGGAGCCATTCCAGTAACTTCTATCCACTAACATCCTTAGGGCAAACCCTTCTTTGCAACATACAGTTTAAGGAAACAAACTAAGATGAATGACTACAGAGCTGAGAAAGGAGAGAATCCTCAGACTGTGCACCCAAGGCTGTAACTTCCCTCACCTACAGCCACTGTGCCTATCCGCAGACACAAATGGCAAGAGACAAGGTTATAGTTCAGAAACTTTTCCACTCTGAATTGCATTTGGTAGCTTAGAACCCTTATTCAGGCTGAAAATTCAGGTCTTATGAATGTTTAAACAGCTCGTAAATCACTCCACTCTCACAGACTGTAGTTAATTTTCACTACAGCTCCCTGAAAAACAACAACAACAAAAAAGTAAAACTGAGAGAAGGAAAGTAAACATGTACATTTATTCAGTGCTGTGCTATTTCCTACTAGCATGTTCAAAAAATAAAAATAAAAAAGTTTCACTACGCCAAAACCTTCAAAAACTTTCCTGGACTATCCATGTTCAAACATAATTTAAACATAAGTCCATTTATTAAATATTTGGGTTGGTTCCTTCATTACAGTTCATGAAACTATTTCACAGACACTTACTCAAAACTTCACATCCTGCTGTTTTCACAATGAATAAAGTAATAATTCAGCTGTCTGTTTGGGACTTTATATCTTCTCTACTGCAAAAACCTGTGCTGTCATAGCCCAAATATTTAGTATCATTGAAAAGACAATGTCTGGAATAGCAAGCCAGAAACACACAAGAGCCCTAGCCTCAGGCTTGCCATTTTAGCTTTCTTATGAGCAATTTGGGAAATGCAGTCAAAAAGAAAAAAAAAATCATCTATATACAATATTTTCTGTTTCATCCTCATTACCATAAAGGAATTCTCAGTTTTAAAAGTTTGAATTTACGTTAGCTGAATCAGCAATAAAAAGGAGTGAATCATGCACAAACCAGATAAAAGAAGAAAGAAAGAAGATTTTCTAGGGAGAAACTGATGTTAAGTTAGTATAAACCAGGAGTCACCAAATGTGACCTGAAATGTGACCTCAGCTGAAGACTTGGCCTTCATTCACACCTTTGTTCTTCCCTACAGTCACTGCTGCGTCTTGTTTAGATCATTATTTGGAAACTTCACATTCATCGAAACCACAAAAGCAGAAGAAAAATAGATAAAAATTCAAATCATTGTGCTTGTAAACTGGGTCTCCACCCTCCAAAGGTTTTACAATAATTATTGTTAGATAAGAAGGGATTAGATTTGAACAATAATAAAAAACAAGTAGGCCCCATCATAAAAAGAATAAAATCTACATGGCCAGATTTAACTTGGAATAAAAAAGATACTCAGATGTCAAGCCAACAATAGATGCTCAGCTCGGTGGGCAACACCGTATTTGTTGCAAATTTGACTTTATCCCTTGTAAAACAAGTAACTGCACATGCAAGCGTGCTGCAGCACACAGCGTGGTATGGGGATCCACAAGTGACTTGCAGTAAGATAAAATTGTTGCAGTCTCCTCTGCTGTATTGTTGCCTATAAATGCTGTTATTACTCGTCTTCTGGTAGGGCTCATATATTCAAACACTAATCAAACTACGCCATGTTAAGATCTCAATTAAAATTTTTACTTTTTGTGCAATTAAACAGGCAATTTCAATGTGAAACACTAAATGAATCGTACAGTGGGGAAGATCTTGCTTTTAAATAATCACTTCTGTTACTATAGATTCTTCAAGGTTATAAACAGACACTGCAGGAAAGAAGTGATAGAAACTGAAATTCTTTTTTCCTTTTTTTTTTTTTTAATTATAGAAGCTTTCTTTACCACACTTGGTACAATTTTTATGCATTTAAAACAAATTGTAAAAAAAAAAAAAAAAAAAAAAAAAAATAGGAGAGAACTGCAGTAAAAGAAGAGCAGAACCAAAATACACACCATTTCACATCAGCTGCACAGGATGGATAATTCTCTACTCCAAACATCACTAGACCTCTTCTATATCTCTCAGACTTCAGATTTCATTCCAGAATAAACAGGGATGTGCCACGAAGACTGCAAATAAAAATATCCTGATCCTAGGGACACTTATGTCATTAGTCCCAACAAAAGCAAGGGCTGCAGCCTGCCTAGAAAACCAGAAAATATCTCCACTGGCAGTCGTCAGCAACCATCAGAAAACTGCAGAGAAAGTATTTTATTTACCTGTGCCCTCAGCGTGTACCCTACAACACTGTTCTTTATCATCAGCTTCAGAGCCAAGCCTCAGTTCTGGTTTTAATTCAATAGACAAGCAGGATTTATAGGGCTAGACAGAGCTTAACCCCCTCTGTCTTTCTTTCAGCTCCTAACTCCATGGTACTACCCTGGCAAAATACCCTATAAATCCAGTTCTACGGCCACAGCAGCACACTACACCATACTCACAAGCGAGGCACTTCCCAAGCCAACAACTGCTCTCGGTCGGCAGGGCGTCTTCGCTCGGAGCTCCAGGAGCCGTCGGGGGCTGCAGCCTCACCGACAGAGAGGAGAGCCAGTCAAGGAGCCCCATGTTTCCTGCCAGCTGGCTGCCACGGAGCTATCTGGGTTGTGATGGAAAGCAGCGAGAAACCGCATGCACATGCAGAAAAAAAAGTTCCCTCAAAAAATTGGGAGTAGGAGGGTAGTTGCTCAATATTTTGAAGTAACATATCTTGCAAAGAATCTGCCTTCAGCAAACACGTTGGCTTGGAGCCAGTCACCACTGGACAATCACCATTCAGATGTATTTCTGTCGGGAAGTGTTCTGTTGGCACAGTTTTAGAATAAAATCCTAACAAAACATAGACGAGCATAGCTAGAGAACTAAGTAATGATGTGGAAAACATAGAGCATCTCCCCAAATTGTGCTCGCAATTCGAAATTTCCTTTTGTGTCTCAAGTTAGGACTGTTTCTCGAAACATTGCACAAGTTTGTCTCATGTAATAAGAATTTTCCTTTGATTTCCTCATTGTGAGGTGCAATGTAAAACTTGCAACGTAGTGATGCTCAGCTTTCAGCAAACATAACATGCAAAATCAAGGGGGGAAAGAAAAGATGCTTCAAAATGCTGAAATTGTTCCACCTATTTTTTTAAATCTCCAAAACCAATATAAAAATTTGAAACGATGCCCCAAGGGATCTTCTGGTGATATCACCAGTGGAATGCTCCCAAAGACATGACAGTGCATCTCTTGGAACACTGCGTGTATTAATTACTCCTGCTAAAACACAACTTCCAGAAACTGACACATGAAACGAGAGGTGACTAACAAGTCTTTGGCAGCACATGCAGTTGCTTGGAATAATCAGTTTCCAAAGGTCTTACCAATGAAAATTATTTTGATGTTTTGGCCATTCCAGACCTCATTTCAGCTCCTTGCAGAGAAAGAACACAACTTGTTTGTTAAAGGTTTATTTGAACACGATATGTGCCAAGACTATATACCACCAAGTTCCCTCACTCCTTTTTTTCCCCTCACTGTCCCCGCAGTTCATACTACTTCACTCCCAGGCTTCTACCTGAAGCACATCAATCATTTATTTTGTCTGGGAAACCTGAGCACAGAAGAGCAGGCAAGAGATAGTACATTTATGAACCCCTCCAGTGTCCCCGGGGATACAGGCTCATCCCCTGACCCAAGGACAACAAGGCTGAGAAATGAGACATAAAAATGGCCTGAAACCCAAACAGACCTGTAGAGAATTGCTTTCACAGCAGTTGTGATGGGGTCCGTGAGAAAATTTCCAGCTAAGCCACCAGACCTGCCTGGATTTTCATCCACCATTTTCTTACATTACAAATTTTGTATACACATTTTGCTGCCAGACCTCAAACCCATCCTACAAACACATATTTACAGCCTAGGACACAAGGTTCCTTGGAAAACCTCACTGACCGACCTACCCCACTGCACATCATTTGTAATATCCCTGGGAAGGTACTTATTGCTGCACCAGAGGTGCAAGTGTTGTGCCACGTAATGTTAGCATTATTCTTGCAATAAACAAACAAGCCAACCCCTGAGCAGCCACAAACTTACCACCCAGATTCTTATTGGTTCTTGTTAAGGTTTTTTCTCTCAAAACTTAAAGAACATTGGGAACATATAATGCGATAATAATGAGACCTTGGGATAATGCAACTCGTGGACTACAAAAAAAACTTGAATCTATTTTCAGAAACAAGTGGTATGAAAATCTTACCTATAGAGACAACACATAGATATTGCAATACCTGGCACAAAAGATTGATAAATGAATGAGGGCAAACAGAACCACAAAAATATCAGCCAACAACTGCCATACCTTGGTGTTTTCCGTGCTTGCAAAGAAAAACTGTTTATTGTATTACTACATGCCCATTGTATATCTGGTGTTGCTCAACACAGGGAGGATAAAGTCCCTACTTGAAAGTGAGCAAAGACTAAATCCTCCGAGCGCTGTATTTCAGCCTATGCCCACGACTATTTTTCTTCACTTTGCACAGACCTCCAGTCCTAGAAACTGGCAAAAATTTCCAGAAGGTAAAGCCTTGATGCCAATGAGTTCCTTCTTATATGCCAAAAGGACACTTTTTTTTTCTTTTGCAGACCAACATCTGTTAGTCATTCTATAAAATAAATCACCAAAAAAAGATGATTTGGATATTTTAGCACACTACAACTTCACGTTCTGGGAAACAGCTTAATTAAGTAGTCCTCCAATAAGCCTCATAGTTACCATTTACTGCTCCAAACCCCCCAGGGTAATAAGGAATCTCAGGGGATCTCCTCAGGGTTTTTTAATTCTTCCATCCCACATTTGCCCCAGGTTTCACACTCACATACTATACCTGTTCAGTTCCACCACAACAGACCCAAGCTCTGTCCACACATTTTGCAGACTCACTGGCATCGCCACCTGTTATCGCCATTTCAGGTTTCATGCAATGCTATCCTAATTTCTACCACGTGAAGGTACCCAAACCCCAAAGAATTCCTCTGGTCTTCTCAGAGAACAACCAGGAGCATTAGCATTGCTGCAATTTTTTTTTTACATTTATCAGTCTCACCTCACTGCTTCCATATAATCCTCAGAGTTAAAATCTACAAAACTTTACACAGGAATAGGCAAAAGCAATGGAAAACGTGGCGAATTTCACACTTACATCAAGACAGTACAAGTGTTACAAATAATCTCTAAGGAGAGCAGAGCTAAAGAGATGGTGAATAGAAAAAATAGCATACCTGTTCTTTCATACAGTCGCCGAGAAGTTAGAATGATGTTTGCAGCAACGGTGGCTGGCTCTTCTCGTGTTGCCTCACTTCTGAGGCTGTATTTCTTCCCATTTCTCATCTTAGTCAGCAACCTCCACATCTGCATTGTTTTATTTCTCCATTACATGCACTAATGCAATTTTTGTACATGTGCTATCGAATTCTCTGTTTCAATGAACTGGTGGTCTACTTGATCCTCTCATCATCCTTTTCTTCGTTCCCTAAACCTCCCCCAAATCCTGTGGTACAAAGCAAATTGTTTCTGCAGTCCTTCTCTGACAGGTTTCATCAACACCCCCAGGCTATGGAACGTTGCTAACGCAGACTAAAATCTAACAAGCCCACAGCTGAAGGGCTTGCTCTGGCCCTACTGAGCATCTCACCAAACTCAAGCCACTCAAGGAGCCTGGACACAGCTTTTATTTTTACTATAAACATCATCTTTGAAAGTCTTCAAGACCTTAAAAATCACTATTCACGTCTGGCCCCTTCACAACACAGGTCTACACACATCTAAGCATGGACGGTGAAATGGCTTCAACATCATTGTCTAAAAACAAATTAATCACTACCAATTTATGCATTTTTCCTTCTATTTAATGGGCTTGCAATCCTAATTCATTCCCTGAAACGGTGCAAAAACAGGACTGCCTAAACACCTTAAGTATGGGCAACAGCAAGCTCTTAAGATTATCATTTACATGTTAGAAAAGTGGAAGGTGGCAAGAGCATGACATGGACACACCAGGAGCGCACCAAGTTTGACTTTTCCAGCAACAGATCTCACAGGAGCACGCACTGTAACTTTCTTTTCTAACAGTACATCGGCGAGGTCTGGCCAGCCCAAGGCCCTGCAGGTCAAACTGCCGTGAGGATATCTGACATTGGGTCCTTAGTTTAAAAGGGTAAACACTACTTGCTTCTAGAAAGCTCTAGAAACTTCCAGCCGGGATGGACAGGAAGGGCCAAGACCCCTCTTTCCCCCAGAACAGCCTTCCAGACAGCGAGGGCAGCAGCCACCTTGAAGCAGGGCCTGTCCCAACCCGTTTTTCTGTCAGAAAGCCGAAGCCCGACACGGCCACGGGGACAGGGACGAGGACATGACCCTCACCTCACGCTTCGCCCCCCAGGACTCCCTCTGCCTCGGACCATGTCAGCCTCGAGCCCCCTCTTCCCGCCGCTCAGCCCCTAGCCAATCAGCTCAGCTCTCCAGCGCCGCCCGCCAATCAGCGCGCTGCTCCTCCCGAGGGAGCCGGAGCCCTGCTGGAAGAAGCGCGGGAAGAGAGAGCCAATGAGGTGCCGGCGGGTGGGCGGGACGAGCTCCAAGGGGCGGTGGTGAGGGAGCGCCGCCATTTTGTGGGCGGGCAGCGCCGCCATTTTGTGGGCGGTGAGGCAGGGGCGGGACGGCGGGGCTATGCCGAGGGCGGAGAGGCCGAGGGCGGGGCTGGTGCTGAGGGGCTGGACGCCGGGTGAGCCCCTCGTTTATCCCCTGCCGCGGTCAGCCCGGCGCCATGCAGGCTGGCCTTTGGGACTCGTCGGATGAAGAGGCTGCCGAGGAGGAGCGGGCGCCGCTGGCGGTGTCCTGGTGAGGGGGCGGTGTCTCCCCGTGGCCCAGGGGGAGCTTCAGAAGAGCCGCAGCAGGACCGGCAGCGACCTCGGGGCAGGGGCGGCGGGGCCGGGAAGGGTCTGGTCAGCGCCAGGCGGTCCCTGGGGGTCTGTTAGGGCAGAAGGGGCCGGGTTCCCTCTCCTGATGTTGTAGAAAGCTCCCGCTGAAAACTGTCCGTGAGGACTTGTAACTACTGGACCACGCTCTGTGTCGTTCTTAGAGCGCTATCGAGCATAGGTAACTCCTCGTGGTCCCACAAAGAATGAGCGTCTGCTGATGAGTTTTCTCTCTTCAGGTAATCAAAATGCTCTCTTCTGATTGTTTGTTTTTGTTTGTTTGTTTGTTTGTTTCCTGACAGGTTGTCTTTGTCTCCTGTCTACTCTTCTAAACTCCTGGGAGTGTGTTCCCTTCCAGGTAAGAAGCATTCACTGAATTTGCAGGCGTGTTTGAAGAGTAATGCTCGGTACCCCAGGATTCTGCATTCGTTTATTTGGCAGAGTGACTTATTTTGCAATGGATGACTGGAATAAATGTTTAAAAATACCAGGGCCAATTCAGAGGATATCTTAATGTAGTGTTGTCTAGCAGAGTGGTGTTTGTCTTCCATTATCAGTAAGGTTAAAAAGCCAAATATTGTCACTATTTATAATAAGCAGCAAAATAAGTGAAACAAGACTGCTCTAGCAAATAATTCCTTTATATCTGCCTTACATTACACTTACTTACTGTGCTGACACTTCTGTACCACCCTCCCTGAGTATCTGGGTTGCACTTTTGTTTGCTTACTCTGGCCATAATATAAAAATAAGCATACAGGTTTTCCCTGTATTTTTAACTACCCAAACTGTGCTATAGTGAATCTGCCGTGCTCACAAAAGAGATGAGGACAGCTGGCGGTAACAGCGTGAGGTTTCCCCGCTTCACTTATAGCAGTTGCCTAACTGTCAAGAACTAAGCCCAAGAAATGCAAGCCTAGGACTGATTCCACACTAAAGATCTAGAAAACAAATGCTGAATAATGTTAGGTTGAATTAGGTGATGTCCAGTGCTGATGAGAATCCCTCTAACATTTGAACACAAGCAAATTTATATGCTGGAAACAGCTGCATTTCCATGTTAAGCTACTTGAGCAGCCTCCAGTCATGGACCTGCCATTAGAGCTCTTCTGCAGGATTCTGCTGTCCTGTTCTCAGATGTTTCCAGAGATGAACAGTCTTTTGAGGAGGGGAGAGAGACGAAGGACTTGAGTTTAAAAAATGGATGTTGTCATATGTTGACTGTTGAACTAGAAGGATTTTCGGTGTGATTCCTGATGTTACAGAATGGTTCAGAACTTATTTTCCTCCTACACAACATAAAACTCTGCAGTGATCCCTATCCAGTCCTTTAATTCATCAGTCTGGGGAGTGGGTGGGGGTGGAGGAATGTTTTCTCCACATTTTTTTCCATGTGTGCCCTGATTTTAATATCCCAAACTTTTTATTTGGAAGCTGCACAACAGTTTAAAACCTTGGGCAGTTTTCAGAGTCCTATTATCTTGCAGTGTTGAGCAGATGAAGGTGTTTAACTGCACTAGTGATCCATCTGCAAAACTAAGGTCTGTCGATGGCGGTGTGGCTTTGGTGTTTTCTTTGGAGTCTGTTCTTTGGTTGTAGCAGTTACCTGGGGTCATAATCATCATTCATAATGTGTTTCAGGTTGCAAGTTTAAGGATGTTAGAAGGAATCTTCAGAAAGATATCGGTGAGTCTTCTGACCAGTGCATAAGTGCCTCTCATTTCCATGGAATGGGTAAGAACAACCCCTAGGTAAACTGAAAGCACAAGTTACTCCTTACAGGTAGAGGCTTTACTTAGCGTTGCTCTTTATCTAACTTGAGCACGAGGATCCAGACGCTGCGTATTTGAAACACAGCTTGACTGAGAAGTAGCGGTGCTTTATTTGTCCTCTTACAGTGGATGTTATAATGTCCCTGTATGCGCCATGATGTTATCTCATCTTCCCAGAGAAAAGTGAGATTGTGTAAAAAATAGTGTTAGTATTCAAGTGTAAAGGCTGGTAGAGACTAATAGCAAGAAAATACTGTTGGGACAATTGTAGCTGGAGATGCGACAATTGTTTTTAAGCTAGCAGTAAACAGGACTGTTTAGAGCGGTGATTTCTAGTGAGGCTTGTCTCAAGGCTGCCTCTGAACTGTGGAAATTCCTCTCAGGGATGGGTTACCTGAAGGCACACATAGGCAAGACTTGCTGGAAGTAAACGCTGCTTAAAGCAAAAGTGGTAACTTCTATTGTCTGGGCTTTGAAGATTAAACAAGGGGATCGGTACCAAGTAGCTTATCTGTTTATCCTTAAGCTTGATAGGCTTTTGTTTATTTGCAAGTGTCTTAATCTGTTGGCAGATGAACTAAAGAAGTATGGGACACAGGATATATTTGTGCTTTGTACCAGAGGAGAACTCTTAAAATACCGAGTACCGAACCTTATCGACGCCTACCAACAGCATGGGATCTGTGTGCACCACCATCCTATTCTGGATGGGGACGCTCCTGATGTTGCCGAGTGCTGCAAAATTCTGGAAGAGCTCAGAAGCTGCCTGGAAAGCAACCAGAAGACAATCATACAGTAGGTTCTAGCTGCCTTCCTTTCCCTGCACATTCCTGCTTGACCAGCTAAAACAGGAGTCCTGTCAAACAACAACTGCTTTCTTTAGGGTTAGTTCAAGCTGTAAAAGCTTTTTGTGTCGTGTACCCCTTTGGAGCCAGCTTGGCCTCTGTGAGATGTGCATCTCCCACTTCCTGTTGCTCTGTCCCACAAGTGTTTTAGAATGTGTCGAATGGCCCCGCGTGACTCCTTGCTGCTACCCTCGCTGGATATCAGCTATACAGTAAGAGCTGTAAGCTGAAGCAGATGGCAGAGGATAATGTAGCCCCGGGCTGTTCACCAGGGGCTCAGTGAGTTCTAGCAGTGCAAAATTCTCTTCTAAATAGCACAAGGCCGTTTTAAAGCTGTATCCTTCAGCATTTGTAGCTGAGCTCAGGATAGAGGGAAAGAGCTTTCCTGGATCCATGTTCCCTGAAAGATCCTGCTGCCAGCTCCCAGGCAGACATCCACTGAGGGTGCTGGGCTTCCTGCTGGTGCACAAGCCTGCCGCTATCATTAGCTTACAACTGTTTTTGAAGCCTTAATCTGGAGGAGGATTTAAAGACAATTGGGATTTGTTCCTCTTGATGCCTTTTTCTGCTTTCCTGTGCCTTTGGGACTATTACCAAGAATGAAGGGGAATTTTAAAATTGCATATTATCTTATAAAAAAAAAAAGACAGTAATGGAGGAAGGTCTGAAGAATAGATGGGAGCTAGCCTTGTGAATAATAGCAATTCTGACTTTCTTGTACCACCGATCCTCTTGGTAATAATACTAAGGCAAGAACCGTGTCTTACATTTGCATGCTGAGGGGCTCTGGGTGTCGCAGTGTACTACAGCCTGTTACAACCTAACATCCTTTTCTCTTTCAGCTGCTATGGTGGCCTCGGACGCTCGTGTCTCAGTAAGTAGCTGCCTTTCCCCCCCTGCCCCAGTGCCTGATTAACAAACCCACTTTGCACCCCCGTTCCCACGAGGCAGCCGTGCCTAAAGGAGCAGGGGCAGCAGATGGGGCCAGTGCTATCAAACCGAATTTGGTAAAAAGGTTGGACAGATCCGTGACCCCTGGTCTGAGGGGGAGTTTTCCTAGAGTGGTGTTCACGAAGTAAACCCCTTGCTGAGCAAAAGTGGTGCGGTGCTCAGTAGAATACATGTGTGTATACCTTTCTCTTACAGTAGCTGCGTGCCTCCTGCTTCAGCTTTCGGACGCACTGGCACCTCAGCAAGCCATAGACAGCCTCAGAAACTTAAGAGGATCTGGGGCAATACAGACAGTTAAGGTAATGAGGCTCCAGCAGGTAACAGATGCGTCAAAACATGAGCAGAGAGTTGGGGCAGTCCCCCCCTTCACTTTACAATGGGATCCCTCTGTCTTTGAGATGTTCCACAGCTGGTGTCCCTGCTGCTCTCCTGGGTTTTGAGCTGCTTCTGGTGTTTGGCTTTCATGCCAGTGCCATCACGGCTGACCTAAGTAAGAGCACTTAGCACAACTCGTGCTTTGTTATCACTAGCAGTGTTCTGCATCACAGGCTCACTGTGGAGAGCTTCTGACCCCCGTAAAGCAGCTCGGAGTTATAACGCGAAGCTCCCACCTATCAGTGACTATGTGTAGAGTTGCCTTGCGTTCACACATCTTTTCTGGGAGCTGTAGGATCTGAGCTAAGATCCCTCTAATCTGATGGTGAAGAATTCCAGAGGATTTGGAGTAAGCACAAAAAGAACTAACAGCCTGCGGGGTGCTGCTCTGATTCTGGGGAATAAAGCAGCTTTTCAAGATGGGTAGTGCCTGTTTCAAGAGTACACAGCGCTTACTGCAAATCTGGTTGTGCTTTTTCAGCAATACAATTATATCCATGACTTCCGAGAGAATGTAGCTGCGCATTTGGCGAGAAAGGACACAGTATTAAGGTCGGTATCGCGATAAACTCATACTGGCACGGTGCACCTCTGCATGGCTGTGGCAGACACCTGGACACCTGACCTGTAACCGCTCATCGCCGCTGCCTGCGTGACGCAGCCGCTCACCTTCAGATGTGTGCCCAGCGGTGGGCGTGGGGCGGAAATCCCCCGGGACAGCCTCTCGGTCTGTTCGTTGCTCCTTAATAATCATTGCCTTAAAAATGCATGAAGGTGTATTTGTGTTTGTTAGTGTTGTGCTGGTGGCTGGAATGCCTAACGAGCTGCTTCTCCCTGCAGAAGTGGCTTCCACCCAGACTGGCTCGTGTTTGGCATCAGCTGGTACAGCTGGCATGTCCGCTGCCACTGACCTGTTGTGGTGACATCCTGGGGCTGCTCCACTGTGGTTACCAAATGGAAGGGAGGCAAAACACACAGCAATAACACAAAACTCCTTAAACCAAAAAAAAAGTCCAAAAGTAATTATGTAGGCTAGAGCGAGTCCCAGAAACATGCCTGCTGTAGGCTACCTCAGTCATCTTTAACTAGATCCACTCAAAGACCAGAGAAGTTGAGTAGATTCCTGAAGAAAACACTTAACTAGCTGTGTCCTGTTCTGAGGGAGTGCTGATGATCTGCTGCAGTGCTCAGGTACCCCCTGGCACTCTGTGAGGTAAGGTTTGGCTCTGGAAAGAAAGCCTGCATCACCCCTGCTGTGCCCCTCTGGCTCCTTTCATCTTTAGACAAAGCCATGGGGTTAAAGGAACTTGCTGCTGGGCTGCAGCTGCTGTGCAGCTGTTCTGTGAGGAGCAGCATCCTGACCCTTCTGTAACCACCCCACCTGTTTCCTTGTCACGATTTCTGTGAGCCCCAGCAGCCCTGCTTTCTTCCCTTGTGACCCAGCGTTAGCGCGCCACCATGGTGCTGCTGTCCTGCTCTGAGGGTCACCATGCAGCCCCCAGCTGCAGCCCCCAGGGACACTGCTGTTTGTGGTGTATTTTGACAAAGTTTTGGTCACACTTCGAGTTAGAAGTTCTGTTCGGAGCTGGTGCCACAGCACATGTGTTCTGAGTTGAAGTAGAACGGTGTGATTAACTCTAAAATGTGTGGCTGTAACAACTTGTTTGAATGCTGCCACATAGTTCAAGGTGATTTCTGCTGGCTGTGTTTAATCAGCTCCTGCTGTCACTCTTTTCCTGCTCCTGAGGCAGACAACAGGAACTGCTTCTTTCCACAGCTTGGAAGCACCAAGAGAGAGTAACGTCCTCAAAGTGTGTGGTGTTCTTTCCCTGATACCGCTCCCCAGCGCTCAAACAGAAATCAGAAAAACAAATTATTTTTCAAGGTGGCTTAGCAGGAAAGTTGCTGACAGGAGGGAGATGTTACTTATTTTCTCCCTAATCTTTTGCCTTGTGGAACTCCAAAAAGCAAATACCAGATCCACATTTTGATTGTGAAATACCGAGTACTTTGGGTAGCCATCGTATGTGCTGTTCCGCATGCAGTTCTTTCACAAGGACCTCTCAGATAAATTCAGATCTGTGCCTTGCATCCCTGGGTACAGGTAACTGTCACACAACCCAGAAGGTGGATTTCAGCCAGCACACGCTGATCTTTCAGAAAATGAAAGTGCTGAAAACACATCTTCCACACAGCCTGCTCCGAAGGACGCTTTATGTGGCAGGGGTCGCAGCTCTCTGCGCCATATTCTCATAAGACTTTGGATTTCCAACTTTTCCCTCCATTGTTTTTGACTGTTTAAAAGGTCTTTTAGGGAGATTATTTAAATTCAGTTCTCACATACTTACAGCACCAAGACAAACCAAGCATTTTGCTCCCAGAGTTAGCTGGAAGTTCAGGTTGTCCAGTGGCACCACACTAGCAAGTTAACTCTCCTGTTTCCACTTTTGGATTCCTGTGCTCAGGATTATGCATACGCACTCTTAAAGTCGATGTGTAAAGCCTTACTCTGGTTCGTTATTGGCGGAGAAATGTTTTTCTTCTATGCAGCTGAGGGCACTGGGTCGCACTCTGCGCTACCGCAGCCCTGGCTCCAAAGGGTGAGTAAAATGCCCTCTGAAGGCATCGCACTGATGCAACACACGGGGCTGGGGGCTCAGCCCCAGGACAGTGCAAGCCCTTGCAGACGTTTTGCTTACCATGTATAAAGCTGTTCCACAGCTCGATGTGTTTTTCAAGAGAAGCTCCCGGTTTAAACTCGGTAAATTCTGCGGTGTTTATTCCAGCTTAACTGACTTGGGTACCAAGGGAGTTGTGGTCTCTTTTAGAAGGCCGTGGGGAGCTGGGGGCTGTGAGGCAGCCACTAACTGGCTTCAGTAACAAACAAACACACAGGGAAGGGTGATTCAGCTCTGCTTATGCAGGCCTGAGTCATCTTAGCGGTTTCTGAAGGAGCTAAGCGGCAGGAAAACAAAGATGAGCCAACAGGAACAGTAGCAATGAATTTCCAAAAAGTCATTCAAAAACTTTGTAGCTAAATGTTCAAAATTAGTATTACAGAAGGAAGATAATGGGGAAAACACAGGAATGAGATAAAAGCTGCAGCTGTTGCAAAAGTTCAGGGATGATAAAAAAGAAAATCTTGCTGTGCAAAAGCATGGGAAATTAAGTTTCAATAAATGCAGAGAGACATAAGAAAAATATTTTATATACACAGTAACAAGCTGTGGGGTGTCTTATCACAAGACAGAGACGTGGAAGGTCTCACAGCTGACATCTAATCCCCCTGCAGCACATTACAAAAAGAGGAGAGGAAACCAGAAGCAGAGAGCAGGAAACTGCCGCTTGAAATCCCTGAGGCACCCAAAGCTTGTGCGATGCCAACCTGCACTGGTCTCCTCCGGTTTGGAAGTGAAATAGAGAAAAAAAGGACAATCACAAAGCTGTGGAAGGCCCTCCAGCCAAGAGGTGAACTAAGACCTCCCTGCTCTGGAAGGTGACACGACAAAGGTCTGTTCGATAATGCCCAGCATAAGATACAAAAGGTGAAAGTTGCATTATGCCTCAACAACAAGAGCTTTCAGACGCCAAATTAAATTAACACAAAATTTTTAGCAGGTTTTTTTTGCTTGTTTTTTGAATTGGTTGACTTGTTGTTAGTCTGATTGGTGGTTTGGTTTGGTTTTTTGAACCTATAGGCATTCCATTACGGAACTCTGCCTTGGGGCATCGTCATCCTGGGCTATAAAATTGCCCCTAATGCAACTAAATTAAGGGAAAATAATTCAAGGGCTGTTCAAGGTGCCAACCCTCTATCTCAGGACAGCTGTAACACGCAGGTTTCTGAACACATTTTCCCCCTATTCAGAACATCAGTATCGGGCTATTCTGGTTTCTGCTCTAAGCCATCCTTACAATTTTCTATTATATCTAACACCTGAGAGACAAAGGGAATAAATAAACTGATTATACAAAAAAGTTTTTTTTACTCAAATGGGGAAACTATTTCATTTTTTCCCCAACAAAAGATTCCTAATTATAACTCCTACATTAGTTAGCTGTTCACAATGGCAATTTACAATGCAGTACGACCAGTTGACCTGAAACATCTTCCCCAGCCCCACAATTTCTCTGCAGACCCACAAAAGAGAAAACAAAAAACAACAGGAAATCAGAGCTTCCCTTTTCCAGACATAACTCGATTCTGTGTTCTATTTCTAAAAGTAATGCAGTTATTCATCATAAAACAGATGAATTCACCAAGTATCTGTTCAATTTAAAAACAAAACGAGGCACCAAACAAGTAAAAATAAGTATTTCTGAATTTGAGACTTTTTTTATTTGTTGCACTAAGGAACAGCAGGGCAGTTTCACAATCTCACTTTCTCCTTTGAAAAGGACTGTGGCATTCCTCTTAAACCCAGGAGTATCTTCACCATTGAACATAATAAATGTCGGTTTGTCCATTTGTTAATAAATTCGTTCTTAGTGTCTGTGCACAGACTTTTAAAAAAATCTGAATTCATTCCTTTGTGGACAATTCAACATTTCCTATCAGGATGACAAATGCTTGTGACGAAAGCGAGGCTAGTGTTCGGTGAAAATACAGAAGTCCCCGAACCATGCACGTACAGGGAAAGATTAACCAGACAGGGGAAAAAATAGAGAAAAGAAAGAAAAATAGAACTACCATTTCTGCAGTTGTGCCCAGGAATTCATCCCCTACAGGTAACACGGCACGCGCAGCCCAGCTGTAGCTACCGTGGGATCGCGAGCCCACGAAGCCCAGCCCAAAGAACCCAGCGCACTACGGCTGCTCAGTGACAAACGCCTGCTCGAAGGCTGTTCCTTGTGGAGTGCAAAGTCAAAACTTTTCAAAACCCAGTAATCTTTATACTAATGTATATGTAATTCTTTTAATTTCAGTGTCCCAGTAAAATATAAGAAAACAGTCTTTCCACAAGTATAAAATGTGGAAACATTTTAAAAATAGGGGAGCCATTGTTTTCTAATGCAAATGCAATCATCAGATTCCGTATTTAATCTTGGTGAGACGGCCTCATTGTAAATAATCCATGTTTCATGGCTTTTGCATGCACTTAAATGGAACAAAGCTTGCTGAATGTCTTCTTAAGAGCTCACCAGAACATAAATCATGCTGGAAAGAAAATAAGATACAAACATTCAGATGCATGATTTTGAAAAACATTTCGTTACACAGCCTTAAGAATTCTCCCAGGGAACAAATCTGTGCGAGGTGTGTGGGCTGTGAGCCAACATTTTAATTTTACACCAAGTCACAGCCACGTGAGGGGCATTGTAAAGGGTGCCACGAACACGCAGCAGCCAGATGTCTCTAGACCAAGTGACGTTGTAACGGGGAGTCCTGTAAAAACACTACAGGCTGGAGGCCGGTTCTGGCTTTTGGCTTGAAAGAAGTGGGAAAAGGCACGAGGAGGCGGCACTAGCTTTTGTGGCTCCCACCCCTTTTTGGTCTTGAAATGACTCTTCTACCTTTAATTTGACAAATATCACAGTGTTCTTCTAGTTGTTTTTTCAGGGAAGATGGTACCAGATACATTGCCACATACAAAATTTCTCTTGTGCTCTGAGCCCAACCAGAAAGTTACCGACTAACAATTAGATGGAGGACAGAGGAAGAAACTTACCCGTATAAGTAGTAAAAAAAAGATAGAAGGTAGAATGCTAACTTGCACCATCCTTCCTTCTGGCAATAGGCTAAAATGTCTGCATTCATGATGGTCGTAGGGTCGTACAGACCGGGGCCGCTCATCACGGGTCTGCTCATGTACCTGGAAGCGACACACAATCGGTTTGCTGGCACCGGCAAGGGGAGACACGGGCTCCTGCCCCCCGCCCACCGCAGAACTGGAGCGGGAACCCCCCCTTGCAGCCCAGCCAGCTCCTTCAGCTCCACGCAGGAGGCTGCCAACTGCAAGAGCAGCCTTGGGAGCCCTGAAATCAGCAGGGCAATCAAAGAGCTTTTACAGAGGGAGCTGTGAGAGCTTACCTCGGCCATAAACCTGGCTGAAGTCTGCTACACCGAAAGGAAATAACAGCCCTTTATAAATCTGGGATGGGATTCCTTACGAAAGGGTTTAGAGATGGAGAAGAGACCGCGGTGTAACCCCGTGCCACCTACAGCCTCTGCTCGTTACAAAACGCATGCTGGGACCACGCTGAAGGACTGCTCGCACAGGTCAATGCAGAATGACCCTACAAATGCTGCGTAAAGCAGGCTCCTCGCAAAGCCAGCAGGCCTACCCCTGTGACTGCTCCTGGTGCCAGGACTAGCAGGGGGAAGCCGGGCAGGGAAAACTGTTCTACTGGGCTACGTTTCGAGCAGATCCGCTCCCTCCGGCAGCTCCCCGCGCAGCTGCAAGCAGAGGGAAAGGCGGTGCTCGCGTCTCACTGGTAGGAAGAAGGCAGGATTGCCACTCCTACTGCTCGCCCGCACCCCGACGTGTCGGCCACCATTAATGTGCACAGCACAGCTCTTGCACAGCACAAGAGAAAAATAATAATAAAAAAAAAAGTGACAGAGAAAGCAAAGTGATGGTTCTTATTTTATAGCCACGACGTAAACTTTGTTGCTAGTGTACCAAAAAGCATCTTCATTTGCCAGAGACACAGGACACTCCACAGGAAGCGCTGCAACAGGAGAATGAGGTACAACTACCATGAGTGCACAGATACCAGACTGGTCAGTATTACCTCCAAATATGATAAGCCAACAAAGGCATATTGAGACCCAGTGTAAGCCACTCTGCTGCACAGAGAAACATAACACAGAAGAATGCATGGATGAGGTACTCTGGAAGTACAAGCTGGAAAAGAAAAAGATGAGTTAGACATTTCAATTACTCAAAGCAAAACGTGTGCTGGTTAATCTGTTTTGGAGGTAAGCTATTGCTTAAAAATTATTTCTTAAAATAAAAGCTAACAAGCTCAAGACTGCAGAGAGTGAAAAGAGCAACTAGCAGCATGTGCCTTGCTGTTTTCACCTGGTAATCATAAACAGAGAAGGAAATTTTACAGAACGAAATGCTCAGATAAAGAAATCTTTATAGCTTCTATTAACTTAAGTGCATTGTTAACAGATTCCTTGCTCTATACGTGACCTTCATAACACAAGAGATCCTTGAGATATTTCTTCTCATGCAACAGAGAAATATCACCAGGAAACATGCTCCGTACAACGCCTGATCGGCAAAAAGATGTTCCGGGCTTTCCTCCTTTCCAGTTTTGATTTGATATTCGCGCATACGTGACCGTGTGGATCAGAACTACTGCCCAGACGCGGTGCCCTCGGCAGAGCCGCACCGAAGCAGCAGCACGGCTGCTGTGCACATCGGCGTGCACGGGCACAAGCGCTGTGCTGCCTGCAGCGCGGGAGGGAACAGCCCCAGCTGTGCCGGGGGCTCAGGGCGGAGGAGCCAGCTTCGCTCTCCTCCACAGGTACCTCATGTGCATGCTCGATAGCATCATGCTTTCCAGCAGAAGGCCGCAGAGCTAGTTATCGATTACTGGGAGGTCACAGAAAGCATGAAATGCCAGCTGGGATTAGTGTTATTAACAGGGCTCGGATGGAGAGATCCGTACATTAAATGCATGCAGAGAGCCAGCAAAACCTCACGCCCACGACAAGACTGAAAATTCCTCAAACAAGTCACCCTGAAGTGGCATCATTTACTCTTTTATTACACGATTCGGAAGGAAGCAGATCTGGAAGGTTTTGACTTCTCACCTCAGGATCGCTACAACATCTCCTTGTGGAAAGCTCTGCATCTCTACCTCAGAGCTTAAAACCCTGGGTAGTACAACTACTCTGTAGGATGGCTGCATCGTTGTATCCGTTTTGTGTTTTTTTCATTCTCTCTAGCCAGACACTTCTTTGAAAGCCCAGAAATAGATTCCTAGAAACCTAAAACCCACCACCAAACAGACATTCTCACCACCCACTCTGCTACCACGTTCTGCTTCTCGAAGCAAAAAATATCAAACAAAGCAAACTTGCATCAACATCAACAAAAATAAGCTGTCAGAAAGGAAAGGTTTCAGGTCAATATTTTGTCCGAATCCTTCTTGGGATACTTACCATTTACAACTTTTTTAGAGCAGAACAACAACAACAAGAGCCCTACCCAAAACAAGGCATTTGGCAGCCTGCTGGGACAGACCCACCAGGTCTGACACCTGCAGTTTATTTCACTACACATCTCAAAACGTGTTTGTCTTTATCTTGTTTATCGTAGCCGACTCCCACAGCAGAATTCCTGTCTTGCAAGCTTACCACATTTCAGCCTCCCTGCCTGTCCTAAAGGAAAGCTGACTGAATTGTGTTCGAGCGTGATTTTTATCGCCCGCGTGTGGGAGGAAGGCACCTCTCTGCTGAGAAGAGACACGATAGCAGCAGCATGGCAGAGACCACCACCAGCACACCAAGCAGCTGCTATTTCGGGCTAATCTTTCTCTGAGCTACCAATTCCCACTGGATTTTTGATTCTTTTTACAGCTCAGCACCACCTCGGTGCGTTCATCCAGCCAGCGTTTACCAGGTGCCTTCCAGAGGCTGGATGCTAACTTCACTTTCAGCAGCTGGCCTCCTGCCAGGAGAGCAGCCAGTACCCATTTACGTAAGGTTGTCTACTCACCAGGCTGTCGTATCAATGAACTCCGCATGCACGTGGGTTAGCGGAAGGTTAATATTTGCTTTAAACATGCGCGTTATACTACTTGGGAGCCTGTGACAAGATCGTAATGCATAAATGTAATGAGGATTTGCCTTCCCCCACGCTGTAGCAGGAATGACTCTAGGACAGACCAAGCAAGGGAAACTGTTAGATGCTCAGCTCTGCAGGCATCGGTCCTCTCCGCGATGCCATCGGCTGCCTATCGCCTCCTCGCCCCCTCTCGCTGTCAGTTTGTGCCTAACAAACACCCCCCCGCTGCTTTAAATGCGTTTTCCATTTGCATGATTTCCCTCACTCTCCAAAACACGAGGAGGAAGTCCAGGCCGCACCGCTGTGCTGCCCCGGCACACGGCTTCAGTCTGGGCACGCCGAGCCAAAACAAAAACCAGGAGAAACGGGCAAAAAAAAACCATCCGTGCCATCAAACTGTATGCTCTTTAACAAGCTCCCCTTCTATTATCGGCCTGTTGCAGACGGAAGCAGATAGTTTGCCTCAAATGCTTTCCACAAACCAAGGAGCGTCAGAGCTGCATCCAAGAGAGGGCACCGAGACACATCCCTGAGCCTGGAACACGAACCGGAGACGTGCAGGTAAGGCCTGTCGCCTTGTGCCCGCCGGCATCCTCAAGCGAGAGCAGAATTTACCCAGCCAACGCTTGAAAACGACCGGCCTCCTGTCTTCTCCGGCTTTAGTAAATCTTGCCTGGGGAGTGCCCTTTGTTTCTGGCTAACCCGTGGGATGTACGTGCCGGGCATGTAACAGTTTTCCCCACTTCACCGCAAGCAAAATCGTTTTTGCACAAGGGATGGAAATTCATGGAGCTGCTGTAACCCCGACGGACAAGTAACAAGCAGATGGACAGGCACGCGCAACAGAACGCCTGAAGGGTATTACAGATGTTCCTAACAGGATGGAAGTGGCATTAGAAGCATTAAACTGAGAAAGCAGTACACACCTTTAACGCAATTTTGACTCTTTTAATCTTTTTGACCTTTTCAACTGTCTTTGTGCCGAAAAGTGCGGAAAGCAGATTGAAAGAGCGTTAGTAGGAGGGCTGGAGGATCGCCGGCAGATCAACAACAGTCAGAATATTCGGTGGGAAATAAAGGACCGGGCGGGGAGGCTCGGCTTCCCTGCGGGGAACCCGGCCCGAGGGGCAGCCCCCGGGCTCGGGGCAGGGCGCACGGCGCGTTACCCGCGGGACCGACACCCCGAGCCGCACTTACGGGGTTGAGCGTGTTGCACTGGTCGATGGGGTTCTTGTAGTCCGTCTTCAGCTCGTCGAAGGCGATGATCTGCAAGAAGAGAAGGGGGCACGGCCGTCACCCGGGCGGCGCGGACACGCGGGGCCGCGGGGCCGGGGGCAGGAGGGCGGCGCACTCACGTGCCAGATGGCGAAGAAGATGAGGGCGGCGGTGAGCAGCAGCGCCAGCATGTAGCAGAACGCCGCGAACGTGAACGCCATGGCGGGGCCGGGACGGGCCGGGCCGCGCGCGGGGCCGGGCGCCAGCGGTCGCCGCCGGGAGAGCCCGCACAGCGCAGCGACCTCTGCTGGGGGCCGCCGGCAGCGGCGGGGCGGGGCCCCGGCAGGGGGCGGGGCCTCAACAAGGGGGCGGGGCCCGGCCGAGCCGTGGCTGCTCCCGGCCGCTCGGGGACGCGGCCCCGCAGGGACGCCCGCGG
>NC_048897.1:50836230-50880128 GCF_011077185.1 Oxyura jamaicensis | reverse complement strand
TTCTTTCCTTTTTTTTTCTTTCTTTTTTTTCGTTTTTTCTTTCTTTTCGTTTTTTCTTAATTTTCTGGTTTTTATTATTATTATTATTTTCTGCTTTCTTTTATTTTTATTTTTTCTTCTTTTTATTTATTTATTATTTATTTATTTCATTCATTTTCTTTTATTTTCATTTCCTTTCCTTTTTTCCTTTCTTTTCCTTTTTTTTTTCTTTTTTTTTACTTTCTTTTTTTCTTTCTTTCTATTTTCTTCTTTTCCTTCTTTTTATTTTCCTTTTTCCTTCTTTTTATTTATTATTTGTTTATTTTTATTTTATTCTTTTTCCTTTCCTTTCCTATTTTATTTTCCTTTCTTTTTCCTTTTCTTTTCTTTTTTTTCATTATTTTCATTCTTTTTTTTCTTATTTTTCTTTTTTTTTTTCATTTTCTTCTTTATTTTTTTTCTTTTTATTTTCTTTTTTCTTTTTATTTATTTATTATTTATTTATTTTTATTTTATCCTTTTTCCTTTCCCTTCCTTTCCCATATCTACACTGAAACCAAAGATCAGGGCGATGGCAGTAACATTCAGTTTGAAAATGGAATTTGACCAAAAGGTAGAGGCAAAGCTTTTGAGGTGGAAAGCGATGAGGCAGCACCAGGTGCCAACAAACACGGTGCCATCCCCGATGGGACCTGGCAAGCAGAGGTACGGCTGCAGACAGGGAGGATGCCAGGCGTGCCTTAGGATGAAATACTTGGGAACAGGCTCCGTTCATGCCCAGGAAAGGAGGCAAACCAGCTCTTACTATGCCATCAGTGCATTCTGAAAGGAAACAGCAAGAAGATGAGAAAACAAATAGTTTGGGTAGAAGCTCACACCATTTTTTTCCACGGGTTCACACAAAAGTCCTTTCAGTTTTGAGCAGGAATACCTTGCAATAAAGCAAGCCTGGGAGGCATTCCTGCAACCACTTCTTCCAGACACGTTGTGCAAATAACAGATCCCATAAAACTAACAGCAGCCAAATGGTAAATCATATTTCCTGGTGACATTTGCCAGAAAGCTTTACACCCAATTAACTGAGCCTCAAAACAAGCAATCAGCAGGAGCTTCGCTTCCTCCGGCACGGTAAGAGAGGACACGGCAGCACAGGAGCTGTCCTTAGGAAGTCAGCTGCTGCAGACGTGAGGTTGGTCTCTTTAAAACAGCCTCATCCTCAAACCACTCCCTCGCAGGGAGTAGTACCGTTAGGACCCACAAAACTTTGGTGTAACCCCCAGAAAACAGTTTTAAAAGCGAACCCCAGCAGATATCAAAAGGCAGATGCGCAGGAAAGGGTAAGAACTGGGAGCACAGGGCGCCCCGTGGCCTTCTCAGCTGTCCTGGTGACCACAGAAATCCAACCGCTGCCTTGAAAAGGTGCCTGGATATCGTGGCCTTCCCTGGTACCTGCCTCCAGTGCCTGGAGCCCCCCGGCGAGGCCAAGTCCTGCAGAACCAGAGGTGCTTCGGCACCAGGTCTCCTAATACGGCCCGTGAGGGAGATGTGGCTCACCACAGGTCCCACTAGAAGCCAGCAGGCTCACCCACCACACAGGAACGTGTGCTTCAGGGCGCACAAACACACCCCGAGGAACCTCTGCAGGATGCTGCCACGTCACTGGGTGTCAGAGCACCCAGGCCCACCACCAGCAGCCTCGTGGCTCTTTGAACACGGCGGTGCGCATCGCTGCAGCAGAGAGGTTTCCTTCACAGCGCTCCAGATACAACAGATGCTCACAGTTTGGGACATCCGACCCACGGTAGCTGAAGCACAAGGGCGGGAGAGGTAAACAATCTGTTCTGCACCTGCATAAGCAGCAGCGTTGCTATGTTGCTATGTTCTGGGTTCGTGTACAACAGAATGTTTTAGCAGGGACGTGTAGTACCAGAAATAAAAGGGTGTGTCAGCCACGCATTTGTATTTGCAATTAGCGCTGCTTCTGCCTCAAGGAATGCAACGTTTTGGTACCTCTAATGCTTGCGTACCGTTCATCTGCAAGTACCATGGCAGGAGAAATGGAAGGCAGTAATTTTGTACCACAAAGATTTTTGTCCATTGGAGGGGCTCTTGAATTAGAGAGCCTCCTTTTAGGATAATAAAAAATGAAATGACATGCAAATTCTGCAGAAAAGGACCTAATCACTTCCCTTTCGTACATTTATTTGGGATCTCAAATCACCCAGAATCTGCTCAGAATTTTCTCCGATTGAACTTCCTTGACTCTTCCTCCTTGCACAAATCATAAAACAGCCAAAAATCAATACAAGAAAGACAGCGGAGATCTGGAGGTGGCCTATAGCTTTTAATGCACTTTCCTCTTAGTCTGGACTCATCGAGTTTAATCCTGATTGGAATCCCAAGGGAAATGTCAGTGTCTGTTCACTTCATCTTAAATCCCTCTAAAGCGTTTGCTGCTACAAGAAAACAGTCACATAATCGGTCACAATTCCGTGTGCTACAGTCTGTTCAGAAGGAAGATTTAACTGAAGAAAGAAGACTCTGGCAGGTCACGACTACAGAGAGCCGTGATGGAAAGGTACAGAGCAATTTCTCTGAATTACCATGGCAGTAATTCATGAGTTAGCTGTGTTCTTCAACGCCGCACATAATATTTATGGAAAAATAGTCACTGCACAGGTACAGAAGAAGAATCTGACACTATTGAACTCGGTAACAGAAACGGTGCTGACTTCAATAGATTTAAACTTCACTTACCAAGTATGTATGAGAGAAAAATCTAAGTATTTCTCTACAATTTAGAAGAGACTCACCAAGAACCTCTGATGTAGTCTGGCAGAGGTCATGCTTCTGCATACCTCTTGTGTACACGTGAGAAGAAGCAAAAGTACACGATCTCTGCTCTCACCTCATTTATGCGCCACCAGACATCAGGATGTAGGATGCTGGTTCACTGTTCAGTCTTTGATCAGTAGGATGAAAAGGTCCCTGGACTTGTGAGTGCACCAACTTCCCTTCCTGGGCAAACTTCCTTTCCTGTTGTGATAATTAACTCTTTAGAATTGCTGCTTAAACTCTACCATTATGTATGTGACCACATAAATTAATTAATGCCATAAAATCCTTTGTATATGAAAGTAAGCCTCAAGAGAAGCAAGAATTACATTTAAAGCTCAGTTTCAACACAGGCATCTCACCACGTCTCATTACGGAACCCACTTGTGGCCTCAATCCCTCCAGCGTTTATGTCAGATGGCAACACTTGTCCTTAAACAGGCCAAATACTAAATGGCCTTTCAACAAGACGGCTTGTTTTACTCTTGCTTTAGAGAGCTCCTGTTAACGGCTATCTGTGCAACTCAAAGCCCAGGGCATAATATGGCATGGCTGGGCAAAGGGACCAAGAACTGCTTTTGTTTTTCCCCAGAGTTTCGGGATTTGATTGCTCATTAACGAATTGAGAGGAAATTTCCAAAACATTCCGCATTCGCCTGGCTATAGCAGTGATGACTTTGAAAATCCCATCCTCAGTCCATAACTTCAAATTCTGGTCCCAACATAAACCAGTGCAGCTATTTCAGCCTGAATAAGCAGAAGCTGAAACCACAGGCTTGGAATTTTAAGATGGCATTACACCTGGCGCATAATGAAAACAAAATCCCCCTTTGTAAATTACTCCACTGCTAATTGTTTTAGTAGAGCACAGTCACCGCTGGTGGTAAGATTGCACCAAGGTAGAGTCAGGCGGCTGCTCATTGGGGCAAAGGAGGCGTTCACTCCTCCAGATGTAACGTCAGTACCGCCTCTGCCCAAAAGCAGGAAGATTCCATGAAGTAGCCAGAAGATGCAGCCTGGTTATCAGAACCTCACACTTGTGCAGCATGCTTGAAAATTTGGGAGGGAGAACAGAGTCAGCGTGGGACACCGGAGCCTTTGGTCTCCCTGTCCTCCCACAGGCATCCCACGTGGCCTTGGGTACAGCACCTTCAGGCCCAGGGTGTTTTTGCACATTAAATCACACTAAGGAGGATTTCCAAAAGCCTTCGTCTACATGTCAAGTCTTTTAAAAGTCTTGCTTTTGATCTCTCCAGCTGTATTTTTATTACCAAATCAGCTCAAGGCCCCACCAGCGCTAGAAACCCACCCCCCCCTGCTTGTTCAGAAGCTTTCGGCGCTGCCCTGCGCTGTTCTCCTGCTGAGGATCAGCAGCAGCGCTCCCATCAGCAGCCTCAGGCACAAGGAGCAGGGTGGGGTGGCTGACTCACGCTCCACGTCTGCCTCTCCAGTCCACGTGGACAAGGTCACAGAGCCAGGAACTTCACGATCTTGTGACTAAACTGCAGCAAGGAGACCAACAGCAGCACCGGCACAGGAATAAAGATGCGGAAGCTCTGTAAAAGGACAACAATCTGCTTCACCTCACAGCCAGGAAAAGGAGGCTTACGCTAGACCGTCCTTACGGTCCTTGGAATGGGGACACCTAAGGAAAAAGGGCTGCTGAGCGAGCACATCTATTTTTCCATTCTTTCACTAACACAGCTGTGCAATTTGTTTTGTACTTCTGAAGCCAACAACTGCACTTTCACAGCTGGAGGTAGGGTATAAATATTGTCTCTAGCTGATCCCTTGATCCACTCGTCCTAGCTGAATTAATCACATTCACAAATCAATCCGGGATTTGCTGCTGTCAGAGCAGATGGCTAGGCAGACTGCACTTTGAGTAAGGCGGGCACATTCTTCTTCCAATTATCCAGCAGCATCTTCCAGCAGCGGATATTTAAAATTAGAACTTTTTTTTGAAGAAATTCTAAACCTCTCCCATTCCTTATTCAGCTAAATGAGCACTGACCCCTAACTTTCTGCTCTAGTTCTGCCCTCCCAGGCTTTAGTCAATGTCTAGGATCGCTGGCGCCCCTTTCCCTTTCAACTGAATACTTTCTGCCCCATTTTCTTCCCGTCTTCCCATATTCTGCAGAAAAGAGGCAACAACAACAGATGCTGCATGGCATGGGGATTTCAAGGCTGCATTATATTAATTGTAGAGCCGAGTACTACAGGGAAGGGAAGAGAAGCTGCATTCATGCTACCAGCAGCCTTCCGTGGCATGGAACAGCAGGAACGGCTAACAGTGCGCCTTTCAAAAAGCCTTGATGGGACTTCCCCACCGTAGCAGTAAATTTGCCATGAAAGACAGCCCTGCTGTTTTCCCAGCGCTCACATCTGTTCTGCATTCAGCGTCTTTCTGGCTGATAATTGCTCTCCTCTCCTCTCTGTCTCCTGCTGAGGAACTGCTGGAGCTGTCAGAGGCATTTCGGCTGAGCTCCATCACGTTCTGCACGCGACGCCTCACTTAGCACCAAAGGTGAAGGAGGTTAACTGAGAGGATGTTTGCTGTCCCTGAAAGAACGAAACATTACAAAATAACCCAGAGGAAACAATCCCCCCAGGGTGTCACAAAACCAACCATTACTACATCTATGCAAATGAATTAAAACCATCTTCTTTGCTTCATGGGTCCATTAGAGAAACGGCACAGAACCTAGCCAGACCAAGCCACGGCTGCAGAAGATGCTGCCTATACACACGGCAGACAGCCCTGTCCCCAGAGGGCCAGAGACCCTCAGTGTCACCAAAAGGAACAGCAGACAGGGAAGGAAGCCTGAGGGGGGAACAGTGGCCAAGTTTACACAGCTGTAAATGCAGTTTGACATGCCAGCAGCGTCCTAACCATGACCAGGGAACATTCGCTGCTTCGTATTGCAGCGTTTTCCTTCACTGTTTCCACAAAGTGTTAATACAAAAACGGAGGCAGGTAATTGCCTCATGGCCAACCTTTCAGTATGGAGTCCTGACGTACAAATGTGTATTCACTGGAGAAAACACGAGCTAAGGCCAGTGTTCCTCGTGCTTTGGAACTGATGTGCTCATTAAAACATAGCTGGAAAGGAGGTTCCCAAAGCCTTGCACACAGCACAAATCACGCTGTGTATCTTATACCACGGCCCAGATAGAGAGGTTGCCAATTCCCCAAGACTGACTGCTTATTTTGAAAACCACAACTCCCACTCTCACGCACACCCAAACGCAGCAAGGCAGGACCTTCCTTCATCTGTCAGGAGACGGTGAGTTTTGGGAAGCCAGGCTGTACTGCAGCCCACAGGGAACGTGGAGCAGTAGGCACACACACACACTCTTGGGGCCCTTTGACCCTTTTCAGTGCCAGAAGACTGACAGATATGAGCAGCAATTACCCCAGCTCCTCCAGAACCGACTGCATTTCTCTTCCTGCCTGCCTTATCCCCAAAGGCCATGCCAAGATCTCCTCAGCAAACTCACCCTAGGCCCGGGTCAGCCATCTATTCACACACCTGGAAGAGAAAGCACAAGCTGTGTATGATACTCAAGCTACACACACATTGCAAATTTGTACCATTGCACGGGAATTTTCCATTTGCTCCCTATTCTCTTCTAAGTAAGATTTTCTTGTTTCTTGTTCCCTATTCTCTTCTAAAATAGATTTTAACAAGCACCCAACTGACGCTTTCATACAACTATTACAAGTCAATGACCTTCCCTGAATGAAAGCAGCTGCCCTTCAGCTCATATCCCGGGACCTTCCTGTAATTCATTGTAGTAAGCTTTTTTTTCCCCAACTACTTTGATCATCTAGTCCCAGAAAGCTATCGCCTCATTTATTAGTTAACCATACTCAATGGACAACAGAGAACGTCACGGAACTGCCCAGGTGACCTCTCCCTACTGTGAGACCTTTTTACTCCTATCCTTTTTTCTTTCTTCCCTTTAATCAGCTGTTATTCTTGAGATCCATGCTTCTCCTACCGCAGCTTAGCCACCTTCTTAGAACTTTTTGGCAACAGATTTTGCTGCAACACACTTGGGTGACCAAGAAGCCCTGCAAGACAGAGGTGCACTGAAGCAGGTGTGCGTCCTCCTTCACAGCTGCTAGATTCACACAGGGCTGCCCACACCTGAGAGAGAAAAGGTTTACTTCTATCACGTCTAACCTGTGGTCCATTAATTCTGTTCTTCTTCAACCTGAAACAATGCCAGCTATTGAGGCTGGATTCCTTGGATTATCTTTAGCAGCTTTTTCAACAAGGTAGGAAAAAAAATCTCCAAAGATCAAGAAAATGAAAAAAATGCAAGAATGAGAAAAGGAAATACTTTGATCAACTTAACCTAGTGGTCTCTCAGGCAGGAAAGAGATGAGCCAACAAGTGAAAGAAGAAGAGGTACAACTGAGTTCCTTTGTCTCCTTCAGGCTATGGGGTCTCCTTGACAAATACTGTAGCACTGGTCAGTTGGCACCCACACCGTGTCCTATTCCGCAGCTGGAAGTTATGCCAAAAGCCTTGATTTTATATGGGAGAGGTGCAACACAGAGCTCTGAAGCAGTGTCTCAATCCTCTTGAGGTCCCATGCCACGTTGCTGCTCACAAGTGATTTGCGCTGAGTTTTGAGGCACAGAAGTGCACAGCAGTGAAGAGGGCAGTTATCAGTACTCCCACGTGCTGCCCTGTCCTCCCCCTTCCTGGCACCCTTCACCACAGATGGAAAGAGGAATCCTTACATGCACAACAGAAGAAACATATTTAAGACCAAAGACCACACTACAAGTACAAAGCAAACCCCTGGAAGCTGAGGAGATGCCTAATAGCAATGACCCCTCCCCACACAAACTGTGCTTGATGTGCTACGTTGCAATTGAAACAGTGAAACAAAACTTCTTAATTAAACATTTTATTTAAACCAATACAAGCACCATGCTTAGCAAAAAAAAAAAAAAAAAAAAAAGATTTGGTTTAAAGTAAACATGCAATGTGAACTAGCAGAGACTAAACAGCATATGGAAGTTGTACTGGTTACTGATATTTCCATGGAATTGTCGAGTTCCCAAGACTGGCCGTGAACCTCCTGCACCTTTTACCACCTGCAGCACTGGTGCCAACCCTGACAGGTCACATCAAGTCTGGATCACATAGCAAAAGCAAGAGTTTCACTTCTCATGTCCCATTATATCTCCATTTCACAGTTACTAGATGGATGTATCAAGAAATGTTACTTAAAATTTCTTTTGAGCACGCTGAAGCTAGGAACAGTCAGCATCTCTTGCTTTCGCACCTTTGACTCAGACTCCTGGGTTGGGTTTAACATTGTTTCTGGACCATTTTGCAGTTCAAGGTACAAAAAATGGAATCTTGGTACAAAGGCGTTAAGATGCTCCTTTGGAGAAGTGGAATGGTGTCAACACCCGCATTGCCTCTTCTAATAAATCAGAACAGCATTCATGATTCTAGAAACACACTTAAACCGTCAAATATCAGCATTTAAACTTTGTTAAAAAACATCTGAACAGTACAAGTTCATTTTATTGGCTTACCATGCAAACTCATGCTTCAATTCAGCCTACCATCAATTAACAGGATTGCAAGAGCTGTATCCCAGCCGTCTATTCAATATTTAACGCAAAACAAGTTTATTGTGGCAGAAGTCTCTCTTTATGAAAGACCTTTATGTTTAACTCTGGGCCAAGGATTTTACGGCCAACTTACTAGCTCCTGAAAAATAGGAGTTCACCACGGAAAATGCTGACTCTCAGACCTTTAGCTACAAAGGCTCCCATAAATGGCATCATACTTTGTTGCTTGAACCCTCTTTAGAGATGTGAAAATTCAAGACAAGCGTCTTCACAGACAGGCAACTCAATAGTAAAGCACAGTCAGAACATACTGGCCTTCTGAACACGGACACATCCGTAAGGAAAATACAGTTCTACGGATACGGTGGGGAAAATATGAAAACAAATATTTGTGCTGGACGGATTTGGATATAATCAATGTCTTTGTTTAACCAAGTATTAGCACTATCTATATCTCAAGGGCCTAGGACAGAAAGCAGCAGAGAGTTGTGCCAAAGCCCTGCTTTAGAAACAAGGAAGCCACAAACAAGCCTAGAATAGCAAACATCCTCTGCACACTCATTCTTCAAGTACCTGCAGCTGCTTCCTCACTTCCACAGCTCAGAGAAGGCAAGGAGACAGAGCTACCAAGCAAGACTGTTAGAAGACTAATACTGGTGGGCTGAGCAGCGTCAACACCGTCTTCCACACGAATGTGGGCTTTAGCACTCTCAACAGGATTTGTTGGCTTTCTACGGGACTTGAGGGGCAGCACCCAAGGCAGAAAGTCCTTAAGCGGAGGCAACAAGCACACACAAAGTGAATGGCAAAGAAGAACTCCGACTGAAAACTTCCAGCACATGGACATAATCTTTAGTAGCAGAGTTTGCTTGGCAGAAGGTGGAGCGATCCAGAGATGCAGAGCCACACTCACTCAGACTGCAGCAGCTCCTTCCTGCTCCTCCAGAGAGAGGCCCCTTCACAGTCACTTTTGTTGAGACCTGTGCAAGCAGCAGTTGGATGCTGGCAGCCCACCAGTGTACAAAGTACAATGGCAGATTATTAATCCAGTTTTCCCACTGAAAATCAGGCTGAATGTTACAAGTGGTAGCTTCCCCTCACCCACCCTGTACTTTGACATGCCTTACCTTTAGCACAACACTAAGGGCACAAGATTTTTGCTGTTTCAGGACTGATACCGTGACTAACATCCCTCTTAAGCCAGTCTTTTTATACAATGTTCATCAAAAAAGTAATTTTTTATTGATCTCTAGTACAGAATGAGCGAGCAACAGTTTCATAATCAACATTTTTTTTGTCCAGGGAAATGAAATGTTTTTTCCAGTTCAATATGTTAAGAGAAATTTAATCTTAATTACAACATTTCCTTCCAGCACTGAAAGATTGATTTAATTGAATCATCCTAGCATGTATTTTGAAGAGCTCCTCTCAAGTCAGATTTGTATACAAATAAATGAGCAGTAACATCAAACTAAGAAGAGAGATACCAACACTGAGGACCCCTGCAAATAAATTCCTTGTGATCTTACAGGAATTAGTGTTAAAACCACTAACACAACATATGTTTACAAACAAAAAATAAACCTCCTTTCAGCAAAGGTTTCACAGCATGAAATACTGGCCTCCAAATTTAACACTGCATTCCTTCTCACCAAAGAAATTTGTTAGGGCAGCTGTATTTTAAGGTGTGTTATCAACAGGAAGCTGCTCTTACGCAGATTCTTGTTCAGTAGCACAACAAACACTCATGAGCAAGATAGTGAGATACTGTCACGAGTACTCCTGTTGCCACTGCGTTGGCTGAACGTGATGTCCCCTATCAGACAGCTATTCTACTCATTATAAAACAGACCTGTAAAAAGACTCGTCATTTATAAAAGTTAAATACTATATTCACATTAGAATCTTTACTGTTTCAAAGAGATGAACCGTAAGTAAATGAAAAAATCAAATCACCACTTATGCACTTGGAATGTATTTTTGACCAACAAGCAGTTAAGAAAGTTAGAGACTGTCATGAAAATACTCAAAAGCTCTATGTGGCCAACTTCTGTAACAAAAAGAGATATAAATCATTCAGCATCATGAAAAGCTTTAACCTCCTGGACTCCTATAAACGGAGCAGATGACTGGAATTTCAAGGAAAATGAGGTTAGCTTTTGTTTTATAGATGTCAACTGCAACACTAGGCACTAGGAAGAAACGTTACTTGGATTCTTTAACAAAGATTTTACCAAATTCGTAATAAGTGGCAGTGTAAAATTCTCAAGTCATTTTAAAGCTAACAAATTAAAGGCACACAGTATTAACAGGTGTTCATATAAGAGGAAATGAGCAGAGGTAAACTTCTTAACAGTGTCATAAGTTATATGCGCAAGACATCTGGTATGAAAGCAACCAGAGTTGTAATTCAGCCCTTAGTTATCTTCTAGTTCCTGCAAGACTGTATTAGCATGAGAACTGGACAAAGCTTTGCCCTGAAATTTAGTTAAGATTGACTCAGTCAGCTGAGGAATTACTGGAATGACAAAAATTAGTTCCAAGAACTTGAGAAATTTCATACGGACTCAGTGAAGGGATAAATGGATGGGTCTGCGAACAAGGGTTTTGTCTTTTTAATACCTAACTGCTTCCAGGGAATAGTTTTCAAGATTGAGAAGACATTAGGTCAAAAATTCTGACGAGTAAGTGACAGTACACAGTTTTTGCATATAAATGGCTAGTATACCTGATAAGGATGCATCTGTAGCTCAGAAAAGTTAGCGTCAGCTTCCAAATTATGGTTGAATATAGCTATAAATCCCAAACTGAACGATTTTAGTTATAGAAATATTAGTCACAAGAGTGCAAAAGGATTCTCTGCAGAGAAGTATTCCCTTTTAACAGGTACATGTAAGGAAACACCTGCAAAGATTGGTTACTTCAAGGAGACAGACCTGCTATTCTTTGCACAAACTTTGCACAAGAGATGTACTGCAGGAAACAGATGTAAATACAGTGCATTTTTAGATGTAAGTATTCATGTCTGGTTCCAGTATTATCAGGATGGTACATAAATACTTATTACAGAGGTTTTCTTAATGGAAGAAGCCAAGTTTCTCACGCAGCCATTCTTCAGTTAGGTCTTCTGTATTTCTTATTTCAAATACCTAAACAAAATTGTGTTGCGTAAATATTTGAGGTGCTGGTACTTCAAAGGGATAAGCATACAAAGAAATCATTAGCTTTCCACACAAGTTGTCTGAGCTGTAATAAACCGCTAACCAAGCTAAAGAGTTTTCACTTGCTTTCTTGCATGGATGGGTTATTAGACTAACATAACATCAGTTGAAAATATACAAGACTAAGCAGCAAGGAATATTAGTAACTTGACAAGTTAAAAATTCTGCAGTTCCTGTTTCTATACATCATTCTTGTTTAAAAATATATCTGAGAACAGCACATTTACTGTATTTTAAAGCTGCTCTGAAGTCACACCACCTCATACGTAGTCTTCCTTAAATATCTAAGCAAGATGATTGTCTGAACAACAAAAATGAATTTAACCTCCAGGCTGAATTAAGCCTGAAGTTTTGAAAGCATGCTCAGTACAAGACGGTTAGTTTTTCTTTGAATTACAGTAAATCCACAGCATCCAGCAACATGTTTTCAATATAAGAAACAAGGTTGGGATACCTCAGAATAGAAGACTCACAAAAATCACCAGCCTAAAGCTTTGTGCTTATCTTAAACTTTGAGCACGGCATTGAAACAAAAAACAAGACCAAGGAAGCCAATAAATTCCTTATGCTCCATATGGGCAAGTGACTTTAGTTCTGATTTTTAGTAGCCTTGATGAGAGGGTAGGTAAATTCTGCATTGCTAACAGGAGCCTTTGAGATGCCCACAGGCAGGTAATCTTTTCAGAAAAGTCCAGCAAGTAAAATCCACAGGCCTTCAAGAATGTTCTCCTAGACAACGAAACCAGTAAAATACTTTCCTCTAGTCTACTGTTGCTGTTCTGACAACACTGAAAATAACTGATTTAGTGCTGAAATAGGTTTATTTATCCTGCTAAGTGCATAGAGTACATAGCTGTAAAAAGCACGTTAAAGCCAGCTGACCAGATGGCTTGTTGTAGGACTCGCAAAACAAGCTTCCCAGTGAACCTGCTGTTTGGAATGAGCTCATAGGTAGTCCTGTCCACAGTCATTTTACCATTTTAATCCTCTTCATGAAACAATTCAGGATTTGTATTATTTTGCAGCTCTGATGGACTGGGCTCTGGACACTGCTCCTTGTATTCTGGCAGTAATACTACCAACTACTGCTGACTTTTTAAGTAAAAGATTTAGGGCAGGGCAGGGTGTGAGGGGAACAAAATTCCATGTTATGAACATGGAACAGCTTAATAGAAGCCAAGCTAATATGCAAGCCACAGAGGAAAATAAAAGGACTTAGCTCACATGCAGAAATAACACCAGGAAGAAGTCACAGCGTCAGAGTGAAGCAAGGCTCAGTGATGGACAGGAATAAAACATTTAAAGAGCAAGTAAACAACCTGAACTGGAAACAGGCTAGGGGCAGCTTCAGAAGGAAGGTAATCATGGACTTCTACACCCACTCTGAGGCTTTCATCCAGAAGTATTTCAGACCAAATAAATTTCTCCCACTTGACAAGTAGCCACTCCAACACAGCTAGTCCCCAGGCTTTTGCCTTCCCATCAAGCCTTCCTCCTCACTCACCAAAACCAACTGCCTGTCTCCTCCAGAAATTCTTCTCCCTTTTTTTCAGATGCTGGAGTTCTCAAGCCTCTAAGATGAAGTTTCTACAGACCTTGAGAAGGTTTCCTTGGGGCTGTACGTATGCTACTTCTGCCTCAGCTTCTGCTTCCCTCCCATTTACTCCTGTCAACTTAGAACTTAAAAAAAGAGAGGTCTTTCTTACGAGGTATAAGAGGTAGAAGCTCACAGTTCTGCTTTTGCCCTAATGCACATTTCTAATGGGATGTTGAAGTACTCAGTCAAGATAAGGAAGACTGAAAGGGAAGGGTGCTGATGGGGAATTGTGAAATCATTTCACACTATGAAAAGCCTAAAGCGACCACTTAATCTATTTAGTTTTATCGGTCAGAACTAAAATTTTGAGAAAACCAGGCGCCAATAATAGAGGAGGCAAACACAGGAAGATTTAGAATTGTTCAGCACTTGGCGCATGTTATGTATTCTGAAGGCTATGGTCTGTAAACAGGGAAACCCACAGACCATGCAGCAAAACTAGTCCATAGAAGTCTAAGGCTTCAGCGTATACTGCTCATTAACATACTAATTCTCCGAAGTGAAGGTATCTATCTTACTAAATGACATTTCAGTTACACGGTTACTTTTTGGAACATCGTTCTTCCTGCTTCCTAAAAATCCAGAAAGCCCCAACATGCTGCTGTCTTCAGTCTTCCTGAAACAGACTCTATTCACTGTACTTACAAAGTCTCCTAACATCCTTCTTGTTTTGAGCTCAAGCAAGACACAAAACAGCTTCTGCAATACGCATTTAGAGTTACTTCAACTAGTCAAGCATACCTTAGTGAGTTCAGCTGTCTGTACAAGCTTATTCTTGCTCCCAGCATACATCATCTGCTGTTCAGGCTTACATCCTGTAGTTGTGTGGGGAAAAAAAAAAAAAAAGTTGTGCTTGGTTATTTCAACTGTAATATCTCAAAAGATTTCAAAAAAATCCGAATTGAAAGCTGAATTAGGCCACTTTTTCATTCAGGAAAGTGACCTAATTCTTTATATACAGTATCATCCTTGCTCATACTTTCATACTTGGCACTTGAAAAGCATTTCCTGACAGCATAGTTACACAGGTTCAATCGGTGGTCTCAACACGCATCTGTATTTCTGCTTAGAAACATCAAATACTGCAGCAAATAGAATCACAACTCAGAATAAAACAGCCAGCAAAGCAGTAATTCCCATCGCTGCAGTAGCGTGCTGATTACATTACATCCAATTCTTTGCCATCCTGCTATTTCTGGAAGATTCCCAAGGCTCTGCTAGTTATAACCCTATGGATCTTAACCGCATATGCCTTTGAGCTAAAATCAAACTAAGAACAAACCCAGGCAGTTTGAATGTTGTCTGTTCCCCCCACACTTCAGTCACAACTGAAGCTAACGGGCTGCTCACGACTCCTAGCTAATGGTTCGTTGTTTCTTACTGTAGCATCAGTCTAACACCTAGCTTAGTGGGCAGAAAATTTTTTGAAAACAGAAAACCTCAAGAAAAGATTTTCTTTAGAAGCTTCTCATTTAGAAGTTTCTAGGTATGAATATACTTACTAATTTTCCATCCCATAAAGAACATGGCCTAAATTATCTTTTTGAAGTACTACAGGTTTGCCTGTCTGCTTTGCTATTGCAAAGTCTCCCAGGAAGTTTTACTGCTGCTCTAACTCACAAAACATCTGTCCTTGCGAAGAGATGTAACACTCAGAGAATACATCCAAAGATGCTCAAGTAGCCACAGAAGAATGTATTCACTAGTTGCTATTAGCTACCTGGTTCCTCTAGTTCTGAGTGACGAATGGTAAAACAACGCAGGTTATCTCCTGGAGGATAACAAGGATAATCCACCGAGAGCAGCGAGCTGCCCTGTGACGATTCAGAACACAGAGGGAAGCCACAGGAGCAATTCAGCTCTGTAAGTGCAAATCAAGTCACACGTTCTTTGGCTTCTATTCAAACTGCACAGTTCGCTGTGCAAGTTAGGTTATGCTGAGGATTGCTGCTGCCAGTGCTCTGCACAAACCTGGGATGACTTCAGATTACAGTCTTTGTCCTCAACCCCTGTCCGTTCAGCCCATCACTTTTACCTGCTCAGACCTGAGCTATGGAATCCCCTGCTCTCCTCCTCATCCACAACTGTGACAGTCCTTTACACCTCCACAGCACAGCACTGCTGAGTTGCTGCCCATCACGTACAGGTCCCCTAAGAAACCCTCTCAACCTCCATCCTAACCCTTTTGCGTTGTCCCAGTCCTCTCACAGGTAGGCACAGGTTCCCCTGAAGGAGAGGGATTGCCTCCCACCTAATTGCTAACATCCCAAGATGGCCAGAGGAGTCCAGAAGCCTTCAGAAACAGAGGAGGCATCTTCTAGCTCTCTCCTCACTCATATCCTGAGCTCATTCTGGTCATATTTTGACACCTCCCCAAGATTTGAGGGGAAGCCAACAGGAAATACATTAGGCTAAATCTACATGAACAGATGCAGAGCACGCCAGGCTCCTTTCACTTACAGGAAAACGTTGCTGAACATGCCACTGAGATCACAGCAGGCACATTTACAAAGATGCACCGTTTGGAGAGCTATGCAGGAAAGTAACAATTATGTTCAGCCTTCAGAAATGGAAGAGAAAGGATCTCTTCTACCCTCCTTCCTATGTGCCTTAAATATGAACCCCTGTGGTGATGAAAAACTCTAGCAACTAGGGAAGTCTGGGCAGATGGAAGTGTTGACACTTGTCACAAGCTGAAGATGAGGACAGAGCTAGTATATCAGAGGCTCCTCTCCTCCAAAAAAGGTCTCTAGCCAACACCATAGCCTTATAGCACCTTGATTCCAGCACTGGCATAAATAAACTCACACATCTGAAGCATTACCTGAGCATTAAGCCCTTCTATCGCAAAGAACATCCCCAGATTTACAGCACATCGTAGCTACCATTCGCAGTGTTCACTCACCAACTGGACTGGAGAAGATAAAGCACAGCGGGTAGGAAACTCTTCCGTCTTCATGCTGATACTTGTAGCTATACACAATAAATGTTTTTTCTGAGGTTAAAGAAACTAGGAAAACAATTATTTTGTTAGGATATAATCCTCAATGATCAGAGCCCGAGGCAGGCACAAGTAAGTCATGCGCTCCAGATGCCTCAAATTTGCTAAGTAATCTCACTGTCTTTTATTTTCACTTCCATATTTGACTTCCAGAATTGGCCCCGCCTGTTTTTACCAACTTGTAACTGCAGCTGGGGGGAGAAGGTCATCTTTGTACTACTGCTTCACATCAGAAAGCTAAAATCACCCTTTCATTGCAAGTTTTCCTCCCCTAGCTTTGTGAAAAGACTTCCCACACCCACCTTTAAGTTCCTGGATTTCTTTGCAGACCAAGCACTTCATTGTTTCAGGTGTTTTGGTGAATTTGACCTCAAGTTTTAGCTAGAATTCCTGCTTTACAGCCTCCTACTGCACTATAGTCATGAAAGGAAAGATTCAGAACAGCACCTGGAACACAGCCAGCCACCCTCTGAGGATCCTGGAAGGGGATATTTTCTTTGCTTGTAACTTCAGGACCCCTCTTATTTAACCTAGTTATAAAGAATAATTCACTTCCCCCCTTGCTCTGCTCCCTTCCTCCCACCCCCTACCTCTTTTACTACAGGCATATGATTTAGGGAAGAATCCCTACAGGGCTCCTAAGCGCGGTAACTGGCAGTTGTCTGTAAGTAGCAACATATAAACTGGCACAATTTACTCACTTCTTGCCATTAACAGCGGTACGGCTTCACTTCCCCAAATGTTACAGAGTATGGTTTAAAAGGAAATAAAGTCTTGGGAAAGGCTTAACTGTATCGGTCATTGCTTGAGTAAATCTTTAAGCGGGACAACCAGCCAGTGCATGGTGAGAACTGATCCCTCGGATACCTCACAGATAAAATATTACTGAAGGCTCGCTACAGGCAAGCATTGGCCTAAAAAGGTGAAGTCCAACTTTGAACATCTTGAACAGCTTCCAGGAGTAAGCCAAACGCCAGCAGCACAAGAAGGATATCGAGGTTGTCTCTCAGGCAGTTCATCCTTTAGCTCATCAGGAGAAATACCCTGGTGACATTAAACAAAAGCCATGTTTGAACAAATTAACTCATACTTGAGGGTGTAACTGAAGGCTAAAGCAGAAGAGTGGGATAGCGAAACACCTGTAAGTTAGATACACATCTATGGTTTAACTGATAACGATCTCTCGTACAAGTTACTAGAGCAGTTTAGGAAAGCTTGCCTGCTAATAAATTCCTATGACTAAGCACAGAATTAATGTTAGCATGAATAATCATTCCTATTTTAGGCATAATGAGTTTAGAAAACATTTTGGCTCTGGTTGGATATGCTGGCAGCTACTGTGGTTTTCTAACTCGAGCATTAAACAGAAGTAAGCAAGCACACCCAAAAAAGTATCTGTTAAAGTCCGCTACATAAAAGGTGCTTTTGAAAAACTGCTCCTTGTGCAAGCTGAGAGTCCCCATTCTGTTCAAACACTGCACTACCTTCTACATTCTGGGGAATAAGAGCTACAGTTAATGCTCAAATCCCTTGGAGGGATTTAATTTTGCCCTACGTACCATTAAGAAGTACTACCCACTGGGCTGACCCTATTATGCCACCTATCAAATTTAGAACCTGCAGAGGATTAGCAACCCTAGCCTCTAACTGATGGCAGACCAGTTCGGAGCCACATATGCAGGTCCACGTAAAAATGCTGCAGAGCGCCCTTCAAAAAGCCAGCAGGTGCCAAAGATGCCTTTTACGTACAGAGTCGTACAAGAACAGCTCTAAAATAACTTATCTTCTGTGCAATTAGTCAAGTCCATTGTTTCTGCGCCGTTGCACTATTAATAGCGCTGTGCTTTACATGCAGAGTGACCATGCATTTAAATAAGCTCGTGACCCAAATTAGATTAAGAGTTTGATAACAATTTGAAACTAAGGCAGTACCTTAGAGACAACAATACATTGCAGGCTGAAGATACTCTTATTTACAATTCATTTAACAAACCTCATGCTCCTCATCCAGTACCACCAACTGCTTATCCTTGTCGATTTTCACTACAAATCAAAACAAAACACAGATCAACTTTCAACTGATTTATACAACGCATGCATAAAGCTTTTTAACACACAGGTACATTCCTCGTCTGCTCTGTTTCTTCAGTTCGTACCCCAAAGCTTCACAACATCCCCGAAGTCAAAAGCAGTACAGTCTAAGGCTGTTCATAGCAATAAGCTTTTTTCAAATTTCAGAAGACAAGTGTGGGACTCTCCTATTTAAAGGCTATAAAGTTTACAAACTGAAAATGACCATGCCCTGACATTTTTTTGCTATCATTTTACAACCAGACATGGACTCTGAGCCACGGCTAGCTGCAAAAACTCTAGTAAGAGCAGACGAAGCCAAGCCTCCTCTCCTTAAAGCTGTGTTTTTCTACTGTTAAAATTACAGGCAGAACAGAAGGTACTGAACTTCATAGCAACAATAGGCTCTTAGATCACGTTTACCTGCTGCAGCAACAAAATTACATGGGAAGGAAGAGAAGATTTTCTGCAAAATTGTGCAGTTTGGGCCAGTTGCGTTTTAAACTTACTTATAATGGCAGCATTGTTGGTTTCTTTACGAAACCGGAATTTTCTCAGTTTCTCCACCAGGTCTTCAGCAACATCACAAACCACCAGAGATTCACTCTACAGAAGGGAAACGGCAGAGGAGAGGGACAGATGAGGGAAATCTTTCTAGTAACAGAATAAAACTCCCATGTCATGCACACCTGCCCATAGCTCTTATGAAGTGGAACTGCAAGCACTTGGCTAAAGTTTCAGAACATATACTTAAACCAGAAAAACCATGAACGAAGGCAAGTTTTAAGAACAAAAAGCCACTTATCTGTTCTTTTATCCGCCCTCAAAGCCACGAGGTTAGCTATAAAAATTTTAGCTACTCCTGAAGTGGGATGTTTTTGTTTGTAAACCAAGGATTCCTGTTTCTGCAATATAGCTCGCAGAAGCAAAAGAAAGTGTTATTTCAGGACTTCACTTGGGAAATAAACCATAAGGAAGCCCTTTACGGTGCCAGTAAAATGGCTAAAGTAACGTAAGCATTTAAAGAAATAAGAACTACTGTTGACATTTCAGAATACAGATCACTTTCAAGGGCCACTGCTTTTTTTACCCACAAAGCATTCACTGAACTTTTGAGATTTACACACCCAACGCATTTAAGGCATTTCCATCAAAAAGCAGGCGTGCTTTCTTTCCTCCCTGTGCCCCTACGCCGCCGAGCCCAAGTTTTCAGAAGAAATACCCAGATAACACTTCATCAGTCAACCCCCCCGGGGATGGGGAAGGAAGCGAGCGTTTCACAAGCAGGTTATCTTCCATTACACACGCAATCTTTTCGCCTGCACCGAGCCAACCCCTGCCATTTCCTGAGCAACATTTCGCAGACGCGATCACCTCAGCTACGAGCTGCAAGCCGGCCTGACGAGGCAAAGCGATTCCCCCACCTCCAGCTTGCTCGTATTTGTCATTTCCTTACGGCAACAAGAGTTTTTCTGACAGAACAGCCGCACTTCGAGGCGTTTTTAGAGAAGTGCTCCAAGAAATGCTTACGCGAGACCTTCTGAGGAGATGTTCCAACACAGCTCACGGACCACAATAAAGGCACTATTTAAAGCCTAAGTTCCAGCTGCCCGTCACACTCCTTGCCGCCGATACCGGCTGGAAGGAGTCACCTCTCCTTCCCCCCGCCCCGAATCCCCTCACAAATATCCCACATTTGTCGTTATTCCCCAAAAACCTGCGCTCCCCCCCCCCCCCCCGCTGTCCCCTCACGGAGCGCCCCCTCCCCCCTCAGGCGGCGCGCGCCCCCTCACCATCTTGCGCGCGCGCCCAACCGCCGCCGCTCGCGCGCCGCCAACGGAAACCACCGCGTCCCCCCCACACACACCCGTGCTGCGCATGCGCCGCCGAGGCCACGCCCCTTCTCCCCCTTCCTCCGCCCCCCGGCCAATCAGCGCCGCCGCCTTGGGTTAGGCGGGCACCGGCACGCGCCGACGGGTGGCGGGAAGGCTCAAGGCCCGCGGGGGAGGGAGGGGCGCCCCGTTGTCATGGAGCAGGAGCCCCGCCCTCTGTTGTCATGGCGATGAGGCCCCGCCCACCCCGCGGTATCCTAGCAACGGGGCGGGGCCGTGCGCAGCCGGCGGGCGGGCCGAGGCTTCCCTCAGGGTCGGGCCCCGGCCCCAGGAGCCGCGGCTGTGGGACAGATTTTGGGGTGGGAAGGGCTAAAAAACCCCAAACCTGCGGGGTCAGGCCAGCCCCGGGCACGGTGACCCCATAAAGACCGCTGAGGCCCACCAGTGAGCTCAAGGCTTTGCCCCTTTACCGAAATACCGGGGAATATCCATGGAGAAATGACACAGCTGTGAGAAAACCGCCCTCGGGTGGGGTTTCCACCTCAACAAGGTTCAGAAAATTCAAGCGCAAGGCAGGCGTGAGGCTCAGTAAGGTCTGCCCCTCAGGAGACTCTTTGTTTGTACAAGTTGAGCGTGATTCTGGACGTGAACCAAGGCTGGGAGCTGGCAAACCGCGAGCTGTGAGGCGAGCACCAGCGCTTCTCTTCCAGAACAGGCCTGGAGCCCAGGGAAATACCTGGCTTTTGTCACCCTGCTGCGACGTTCAGCTGCCGCAACGCTGCCTCCTCAGACCTGCCACAGCACCGGCTGCTAAAGGGGCCATCCTTTAACCCCGAAGAAGACACCACCTGCAAGTTATGTTAATAAATACCAGACCCGTAGGACAAAACTGCGCATTTTCAGGCAGAGTTTAGTGAACGCCGCAGAAGAGGGGAACTGTTGAGCAGCTCTGGGTGAATCCCTTTACCTCCCTAAGCTCTATATTACGCTCCTTACGCGGCTATTTCCTCATGGGGCACCGCGTCGGGAGGCCACGCTCATCGCAGCGTGCCGAGGCCGCTGTGTAGCCCCTAAAAACTCCCGGGAGCTCCGCGAAGCGCCGCAGGGGGACGGCCGCAGGCGGGCTACGCAAACTGCGCAGCGCCGCGCACCCTGCGCATCCTTACGCAGGCCCGACCCCCGTTCCTGCGGGCCGCTGCCAGGCAACGAGGCCCCGCCCACGTGCGGGCAAGCTGCGGGCAGCGGCTTCGTCCGGCTGCCGCGCATGCGCCGAGCCGCGGGGCTGGGGTCCGTGTGTGAGGGGCCCGATGGCCGCCGTGTTCCTGGTGACGCTGTACGAGTACTCGCCGCTCTTCTACATCGCCGTGGTGTTCGCCTGCTTCCTCGTCACCAGCGGCCTGGTGCTGGGCTGGTGAGCGCGGCCGGGGCGAGGCGGGGAGGGCTCCGGGTGAGGGGGGGGGGGGGGGGGGGGCTCGCAGCCCCTCAGGCCCAGCCCAGGCTGCCCCCAGCCCCATCCTGGGGCACTGCAGGGATGGGGCAGCCGCAGCTCCTCGGGGCGGCCTGCGCCAGGGCCTCACCACCTTCACTGTGAAGTATTTTCTCCTTATATCTAACCTAAACCTTCCCTCTTTCAGTTCAAAGCCATTCTCCCTTGCCCTATCCCCACACCCCCTGACAGGGAGCCCCACCCCAGCTGTCCTGCAGCCCCTTTAGGCCCTGTCAGGCTGCTGTGAGGTCTCCCTAGGCCTTCCCTTTTCCAGGCCGAACACCCCCAGCTCCCCCAGCCTGTCCCCACAGCAGAGGGCCTCCAGCCTCTGAGCATCCTCAGGGCCTCCTCTGGACCCCAACAGGTCCATGTTCTCCTTGTGCTGGGGATCAGAACTGAACACAGCACCTTAGGTGGGGCCTCACAAGAGCAGAGCACAGGGTGGAGAACACCGCTCCCATCAACCAGCATCCCCAGGCCCTTCTCCTGACAGCTGCCCTCAATCCGTTCCCCGCCCAGCCTGTGTTTGTGCCTGGGATTGCCCTGACCCAGGTGCAGGACTTTGCACTTGGCCAGGTGATGGGTTGGCACGGGGTGGGAGTCATGGGAGCTGGTACCTCGTGGGAAACGTGTTCTGGAGGTGTGGGATGGCTGTGGGGTGGGTGCGTGGGGCCTGGAAGTGGCCAGAGAAGTGATGAGTATAGGTGGTGAGGAAGGACAGCACCGAGCGTAGCGCTCAAATGTCTGTCCTCAAAAAACAGGTCCTCACATGTCCGCCCGTAGCACTGCTGGGTTTGGTTTCCTGCTGGCTCAGAATTGTCTGTGAATGTAAACACAGATAGACGCCAAGCGGGGAGCATCGATCAGCGATCAGAATAATTGATGCAATAATTGGGGATACGCCACGCTTGTGCGGTTTCTGGAGAGAGTAAAATTGAGTTACTGAGTTTCCTCCTATCGGCTTCACATTAATATCCGTAGTGCTGCTGAGCTTCGGTGTTCTCCTCCCTTCGGCTCTCTCTGAATTACAGCTGTTGTAGCTGTCGCTGTTTGTTCTTTTGGCAGCTTGTAAGCACTCTGCCTGACTTCTCCTTCTTTACGCCGCTTTGTTAGCTGCTGCCTCAGACACGTGCCACCTACTGCTCTTGGTGTGAACGAAGTTATCTTTTGATCTTTCTAATGTGCTTTGTGGAGTTTTTATACTTGTTTTGCATCGCCTCCCCTAGCGTTGGGCAGGTGGAAGGGAAGGCGAGGCTGGCTGTCGTGTTGTCTGTCTGCTGGACCAAGCTCCACCTCGTTATTTACTCGCAGAGGCGGCAGGAATCCTTTTCACAATCCTCTCCGTCCCGCTGTGTGCTGACAGTATTACATTGCCATCCGCTTCTCTCCACTTTAACCTTTTTCACTTCACCAGTTCTTAAAAATATGACTGTTTAAATCCTGGTACCAAATCAGGAGTCAAATCTCTTGCACGTATATCCAAACCCGCTTCAGCTCAATCAGCTTTAGCCATCAGCGATCTGCTTTGCAGCCCCCGCTGTCAAACATCTGCAATTTGCTGTGCTCGGGGTACAAAGGCGTGCCAGAGATCCTCACGTTTGTGCACGTGCCCGCTGATGCTTCTGGGGCTACACGGCTGTCCGGGTGCATTTTTTTTGTTTTGCCATCAGAAACTCTGGGTGTATCTGCTCCAGATAAAATTGCGGTTTATGTAAAACATGCCCCAAGTGCGTCCAACCAGCCTGTTAGCTGAATAAATGCAGCAGCACGGAGCTTAGCACCAGCTTCGGAGGGATTTGCAGCCACCTTTGAATTGTGCTGTGCCTCAGCCGTAAGACCAAGAGCTCCCAGCCAACTTCAGCGTGTCGGCAGCTCCAGCTGTGCTGAGACACCCTCGAACCTCCTCCTGCATGAAAGCAACGTGGTCTTGTCTTGCTGCACAGAGCACCACGAACGCACGCGGTGTCGTGTCAATACGTGATCCTCGCTGCCTTGCTGTAGTGGCATCTTGTTTCCCCCATCGTTTCCAGCACCGGTCACCGGCCTGTTTTATAAACGTGTACGTGGCGGGCAGCCCGAAAACCACCAGCTGCTTAGGAATGCAGTGCTTTAATTTGCAAAACCAGGCACGGACTCGAGGAGCGTCTGTTTTTATGGCCAGCCCTGGACACCTGGGGCTGTGCTTAGAGAATACGAGTGGGTTACTGGGCAGGATGGTGCCCGGTACCTGCTGCCGTGGCTTTACCTGGCAGAGCCCTGCAGCTGCCCCGGATCAGATCAGAGCCAGCTCCCGAAGGGTCCCCACGTGGAGCAAGGGCAGGGAGTGACCGTGAAGGAGGAGATGAAGCGTCAGGGACTAACTGCAGCTCCCCTGCGCCGCCGTAAAAGCAGGTAGATGGGGGAAGGTGGTTTTAGTTTGTTTTAGTTTCTCACCGCTGTAGCTCATTAGTAATAGGCAGTAAATTACATTTATCTCCCTCCTCTGAGTCAGTTTAGCCTGTGACAATAATTGTTGAGCGATCTCCCTGTCCTTACCTCAATCCTTGAGCCCTTTCCTTGGTATTTTCTCCCCTTTTTTCCAAGTCGGACTGCGCTTTGAAGAAATTAACTCGTGAACAAAGCTGTTGGAGCTGTGTGCCTTTTCTACGCGAGCCTGGCTCTGAAGAAATTCTTTGTCCCCTCCACCAGCTAACGATCTAGGCTGGTGGAAAGTTAAATGGTGAAATAAAAACTTTATTCATCCTTCATACTCTGAAAATGCCCAGGAGCACTGTACCTCATTGTTGAGCAGAAAGGGCTTTTTGCCTTCAGCCGCTGCTAAAACCGTACTGGAGGCTTTTCTTCTGTGGCTGCTTTTCATGGCGATTATCCTGCTGCTTTCGCCCAGCGAAGAAAGTTTCCAAAGAGCAGGGTTTGTACTTCAGGATTGGCCAGATGGTACAAAACAGGAGGCATCTTTATGTGTGGCTGGAGAGATTAGCTCCATTGAGCCTCAGATACTGAGCGAGCCCAGCAGCTGCTGCACCTGGTTTCTTTCTGAGTAAGATGTGAGACTGGAAGATGTTAAACTTCGTCACAGCCCCAGCGAACTCAGCCTCAACTTGAACGTTGCTTTTGACTGATGTTTTTCTGTTAGCCTTACACGAGGCACCCTCCAACGTGAATTAAGAGGCAACTTTTCAGAGCTCAATGTCAGTAAGAGCTCAGCTTTCCTTCTTGGTTTGACACCCAGGAGTCCAAAACAATTTGAAAACCAGGACAAAAGTAGCAGTAAGGCCAGAGAAATCGTCTGTTTAGCTCAGAGCCGTACCGCACACGGAATTACCAATTTTCAGACAGATTTGACACTGAAGCAGGTAGTGCCCTTCTCAGCTGGGGTTGCTGATACGAGATCCATCTTGCTGCAACAGCTGCTGCTTCACTCCGCGAAATGGAAGCGGTGCAGGGCAGAGGCGATGCTTCCAGCACCCGCCACGCTGCTGGCTGCACAAACCAAACTTCCCAGCCATTAAAGAGGCCACTGCTCGAACAGCGCAGGTGATGGCAGCAACAGCACAAATGCGTGGACGTGCAGCCTGAGCTAATTAATAACTGTTTGCTAAAATGCATTAACAAAAGCCCCCCACAGCTTCTCCCTGCTGCCTTGCTAATGAGACAGGGCTGGAGGGCTGCGGTTACAAAACCCTCTCCATTCTGTGACTGCATGTCTTCAGTCCTCTGACTGCCTATCTGGGCCAGTTTCTCTAATTATCCTTTGGTTACCGAGCGTTATTGCTGTCACCTTAAAACTGAATTATTTTTAGCCAAGCGAGAAGAGCGGAGCTCATTTTGTAGATCCTGATCTTCTGCAGCAGTTCCCTTAAAAGCCCTGGGCCGTATGAAAACCTCGTTTTTTTTTGTTTTTTTTTTGTTTTTTTAATTGCTGTCAGAAATGATCCTGCATCAAAGAACAGCTTGGGTTGGAGGGGGCTTAAAGATCACCAGAAGTATTCCCTCTTGGCTTCTTTGATTTTTCATTTGATCCACAGGATGTTTAAGTAAATGAAGCAAAGCTTCAAAGTTAGCCTTTTAGAGGCAAACCACTCCTTGGACGTTTCTAGCATGTTAGTTTCACCTTCAAAGGGGTCTTAGATTGCAGCTTTGATTCGGAGTCTGGACTATTTTGCATTTGGTTACTGGCTCGAAGCAGAGGCTGGGAGACCCCAGATTTAACATCAGCATCTTGTTGTAATCACGGATAACGTGGAAAATTGGGATCTTAATCTTCCTTAAAAACATCTCGCTGGCTGTAGTTACAGCTGGGCATACCTTAGGGCTGGATGATTTGCTCCGAGGTCTTCCTACGGAGCACCCAACCCGAGCAGCCTGTTCCATCTCTGCAAGGAGTGACATCTTTTGTCCCGTGCGTGGCTGTGCCGAATGTCAGCTGGGAGAAAACTTTGGTCAACCGTGTGCCACTAGAGGGCACCGACCATCCTCACTGCTTTTACACACTGTGGGGATGGTGCAGGAGTAAACTATATTGTTTGTATCTCACCACAGGAGAATATAGCCCCTCTAAATATTGATTTCATTTTTTTTGTGCCGTGAAGAATCCTATGTTCAGCCACACAAAGCTGGAGCTGGATTGGCAGGCTGTATTATGCATGCATCCTAACACATGGCTCAAAGCTAGGTCCGTTTGCGCTGCTGGTTATTGAGAGCTGAACAGAAATTCAGACGTGCCAGCATGAATGCATAACCTGCTGCTGCTTTTTTTTTTCTTTCTTAGGTTTGGTTTGGGCGTTCCTGTTATTCTGAGAAACTCGGAGGAAACAGAATCCAGCACAAGGGTACTGAAAAAGCGGATGAGACAAGTGAAGAATCCTTTTGGGTTAGAAATCTCTCATCCCGACACAGCTTCAGTAACAAGTCAGTAGGTTTCTGATACGCTTAATTTTTATTAGTTTGTGTTCCTAAAGATAGTACCATCCATATTTCATGCTCTCATCCTTTTCCTTTACCAGTAGATCTTTAGAAACATGCTTCGTTGCTATAGAAAAAATCATTTCTTAGCATTTCGTAAATGTGGTATTTTAAAAGTGAAATATTTAGATACATTTATATTTATATTAAATGTATATTTAGTACAGTTTAATTCTTATTAATGAAGCACTTTCTGCTATAACAGATTTTAAGTAATAAAAACATTTGCAGCTTGCCAGCTCCTGTGAGCATTTTTTGGTACAGAATTGTAGAATTCCATAGAATTCATTACAGAATATGTCATCCAATTGAGAATTAAACTTCAGATCTCCAGTGATGTTTGGAAGTGCACAGCTTTAAAATATATAAATGTGTATATATATATATGTGTGTGTGTTTCAGTGGAAACTGAAGTGAAATATCTTTGTGTATCAGAGCCAAGTGGTCCCTAACTTCCTTGAAATCACTCATGCATGAAGCAAAACTCGTGCACTTCTGCCTTGTTGGGAGCAGTAAGCTAGGCTGGGCATTTTCCACCAACGCAGATGTGAAGCCTTCCTATGAATGAGAAAAGGACTGCAGCAGTTAATGAATATTCTTCATCTCCCTCCTCCTCCAAAACTAAGGAAAAGGAATAAAAGAAAATAAATAAAAGGAAAAATCCTCATCTTAATCTTCACGTAACCTGGATTTTTCAGGCTGTTTGAGCACTGCTGTCCCCCTTCAAGAGACTTTTTTTCCCCCAGCTATTTCCCAGATTGCTTCTGTTTGTGCATTTAGAAGTTGATGTGTTGGTTAGTTGGTTTTTAGAAAAGAAGTGCAGCACACAGATCCTCTTTTTATCACCCCTTTGCTTGATCCATAGGGCCTTATTCCTTGTGACCACGGCAGGTGTTGTAGGCCAGCCATCCAATTAATGCCATTGTCTAAAGGGGGAATGGACTTTGGGCTGGAGGTTATGCTCTTGGGTCTGCCAGTTTGCATGTAAAATGTTACCAGAAGTTAAAATTTACTCTTCATACAATGCACGTGCTGCTTTTGTTAGCTTAATCAACCATTGTATCTCCTCACAACTACTTCCTCATCATCACTGGCTTCCACAAGCACCAAACCTGGCCTGAGTTTTTAAAGAAGAGAATAAAATCCTGGACACTAAAGTTGTTTTATGCCTGTTGCCTTTTAAGAACCTACCTTAGTAATTCCTGAACAAAGGTGAGCTAATGGAATTAATGAAATCCTTATCTTCTTTCTAAAAGAGGGTATAACGCTGACACCTGACTGTCTGGAAGACTGTGTCCTTACCTGCTACTGGGGCTGCAACGTTCAAAAACTCCATGAAGCGCTGCAAAAGCATGTCTACTGCTTCAGGATAAATACTCCTCAGGCGTTAGAGGATGCTCTATACAACGAGTACCTCTATCGACAACAGTACTTGTATCCTTTTTTGAAATTGTTTTGACAAAATATGCTAATTTATTGGCACAGGGAGAGTTGAGGCTCGTGAGCGTTTCTTGGCACAGTGTATTTATGAACAAATACGATGAAAAATATGCATACGTCACATTTGTTTACAATTGCACTGACGCTGATTGTTTTCCTTGACCCTAATAAAGCATCAAGAAAAATGAGAAGGAAGAAAAATATTGTCAGTTACCGGAAGATGCCCAAGTTGTCGATTTTGGCCCAGTGCCTAGAGCTCGCTACCCATTGATTGCACTGTTGACGTTAGCTGATGAAGAAGACAGGGAAATATATGATATCGTAAGTAATTCAGGAATATATGTTAGGGTCACTGTATTTAAGCACTGAATGTTTCGGGAGAGAAATCTAGCCTTGAATAAAACAACTTGTTTTCTCTCTCCCCTCGAATTTGGCTCCTACTTTGGTCACTGATGACTCCAGGGGAGTGAGGATAATTGTTGTATAAAAACATATGCGTGCCGTTCAAAAGACACTTGTGGTTTTCACAAAGCTCTAAGCTCTGTATGCTAAAGGTCTCCTCTGCAGAAAGCCCTGTGGCCAGATGAAGTAGGGTTGGGGGAGGTTACTAAGATGCTGTTGTGATTTTTCTGATCACACAGACCTGTGGTGGAGCTCTTGTGCTGATAAGTCTTTCAGGTTGCAGTTGGCAAAGTAGATTTTTTTTGTCTGACACAGATATTTGAGCTACTTGTTGACTTGAACGCTAAGGGCATGGATATTACCTTTCTGCATCAGGCCTGAGGCTGTGTAATGCAGGACGTTACGTCTCAGTAGGTGCCCCGCATCGTTTGCAGCAAGGTGTGAAGGCCCTGCACTAAACTGACTTGAAAGATTCAGCTCCTCCTAAGAGTTAAAACACCTTCAGCCTTGTCACATCCCTTCTAATTTCCTAACTCACCCTCAAATTTTGTTCTTTTGGGAACAATTTAGAACAACCTTTTATCCCCCATCTTTTCCTTTCATTCGGTTGGTAATTTGATTGCTCTAATTGTTTGAGCAATAATACCAATAAACTTGGAAGTGAATTGCCTAAACCTGCAGAACCCTTTTCCATACAGCTGCTTGGAAATTGAGATCCCACAAATACCTAAGCAAACTTGTATGTTCCCTTTCCAAGTGATGCCTGTGCTTGGCTTCTTGTCACCTGACAATTGGACTGCCCACCTCCCTCCCACCCCCCTTCAAGGGATTTTTTTGGTATGGAAGTGAATTTGTAATGCTACTTCTTTTTGTGTTCGTTATTATAGAAGAAAGGGATAGAAAGAAAGTGAGGGGAAGTGTTTTTGACTTGGGTTTGGAGAAAAGGAACATAACTGGAAATTGTTAATATGGTCAAAGGAGTAAAGCCACCTGAACTTGCATGACAAATGTCAAAATTGCATCTGATGCTGAAAGAAACTAGTAAAATCTAAGTATACTGTGGAAAGGCATCTTTGCCATTGTGGCAAGTACAATAATAGCACAAAGGATATGATTTCTCATATCGATGCATCAGGCTCCATCATGTTTTTTTGGTTGGTTGGTTTTTGGTCTCTCTCTCTACGGAAAGGGATCCAGAACCTTATTTCTCATTTCGGGCTGGTCTAACATTCATCCTGAATGTATTTGTGGTCAGATCTGTGGCTTTGTGCTGGAATTTTCCTCTGGCTCCCCACAATTAGCATGACAATAGAAAAGAGTTACAGAAATTATTTGGAGAACAGCAGGGCTAAAGGGGTTGAAGACTTTAGATCTTGGGCCGCGTGTATAAAACAGAAGGTTGAAAAGTAACTTGATTATGATGTGCAACTATTTACAAAGAGAAAAAACAACTGGTGCTCAAAGGAAAGGGAAGCTGTAATCAAACTCCTTAATGTGAGGGTGACAGAGCACTGGGACAGGTTGCCCAGAGAACTTGTGGAGTCTCCTTCTCTGGAGATATTCAAAACCCACCTGGATGCCGTCCTGCACAACGTGCTGTAGGTGATCCTGCTGAGCAGGGGGGTGGACTAGATGGTCTTCAGAGGTCCCTTCCAGCCTCAACCACTCTGTGATTCTGTGAACCAGCACTGGATTTGTGCTAGGTTGTAGTTTCGCAGTATTTATTACTATGCTGCGGAACCGGCTAACAGAGGAGACGACAGGTTGAAGATGGAGGCACTTGGCACTGTGAACTAGTTCTAATCGTTGTTCGGAAAGTTGCCCAGGTGTCTGAGCAAACAGCGAATTGAAGACATGCATCATCCTTGGAAAAGCACTTCTGGTGGGATGACATAATACAAATGCAGCAAGAACGGTTAGCTTTTAAATCTTGTTATCAAAACACAAAATCCATCATTTTAATGGAGAATTGATGGCTTTCAGGTTCCAAAACTAAGCTCGTACTAAGCTTTACGATTTCTTTTGAGGCATTGTGATTCAGGAAGAAAAAAAGACCTTAAGCAAGCAGGATAGTAAACTCAGTATAAATGCATAGGTACGTGCATATTTAAACTCTGTATGTAATTAGCCATGCAGTGGATTTTTGAAGTGTGAGTCTGATTTGCATTTATTTATTTATTTAAGCCAAGCAGCTGTCTGCCATAATTTTGTTTCTCTTTTGACAGTTTCTGAGAACTACAGTAATACTGAATCTCACTTATTTCTTCTGCAACTTCTTGGAGGCTATTTCCTAATTTGGGCAGGGCAAGGGGTGTTAGCCACAGCATGTGCGCTTATATTGCTTTTGTTTTCAGCAAAGTGACTCTAAAGGCAGCCCACGGGGTCCTTTCATAACCCTTTTCAGTGAAATTTGTCCTGTGCCTACTCAGTTTACAAGCCAATTGGTGATGCTTCGCCATGCTTCTCGGAGTTTTTAAAACTATGGTTGGTCTGTGTATTTGTGAGAGAAGCGACAGAAGGTGGAGAAGGCCATTTACGTGCTGCCCTGTGAGTCTGCCCTCTGCCTTCAGCTGACAGTGTCATGTCTTGAGCTGAAGACAGCCTGGGGTGCAGCAGGGTGCGTTGTACGGGACCGAAGTGCGTGCGTTTATAGAATCAGTAAGGTGGGAAAAGACCTCCAGGATCATCTGGTCCAAAGCATTCACCTGAGGGTTGGTTGCTGTAGGAAACTCCCTGCAGTTTATCAACTTCTCTCCCACGTTGGAGAAGTTCATCACACGTTAGTCTGTGCTCTGAGGGGTGTATGTAGGAGCTGCTGCTTCTGCTTGAAATCATTTATGTGGGTAGCCTCTGCGGTTCATGCATGACTGTAAGCCCTACCTCAGGCCTAATTCCATCAGGTGAGAGCAGTCAGCGAGTCTCCACTGTAAACTGGCAATGGGAGGGCTCCGTGGAGGACCAGGGCAGAAAACCCCACAAAGTGCTACCGTATGCCGCTTCCTGTTTTTACCTTGTCCAGCATTTTGTTCTCCTCTGTGCTTGAAGTCAATGTCGGTGAAGTCCCAGATGTCCAAGCAGGTCAGAAGTTATAACAAAGCAGGTAATTTGAAAGGAAAGGTGTTAAACACAGTTTTTTGTTTTGTTTTGTTTTTCAATAGATTTCAATGGTGGCTGTAATTCATATTCCTGATGAGAGCTACAGACTTTCCTGCAGAATATTGTATCAGTATCTACTTCTAGCTCAAGGTCAATACCACGATCTTAAGGTAAGCCACATGTACCGAGTCCTGTTTCGTTTGGGTGACAGTGTTAAGTTTGGTTTGTGTGGGCTTTCAGGAGCCTAAATTAGTGTTGGACTTCTATTGTTATTACAAAGAAGTGGGTAATAGTTAAAATAATTTTTTCAGGTGAGTAGTTCCAGCCAAAGTTACTGTGCAGAAGTGTATGGAAATATTCAAGATTTCCTAAAGAAATAACTTTTTTCTAGTCTAGGAGGCCCGGGTCCTGCCTGCTTTTTAAAGCAGCAGTAACAAATTAACTACCTGTTGAATGCTTCTTCTCTACAAAACATTTACTTCTTTGCTAATCTCTCAGACAGCACTTTATCCTGTGTTGCTCTACAATTGGGAAAGCCTCAGAATAACACTGACTAATTTCTTTTTACTGCTGTATGTGTACAAAGATAGTACAGGCCATTATCAGATGAACCAATGTGCTCATTATTCTTTTCCAGTTGCCTTTATCTGTGCATGTTGTGGGACCATCTTTGTCCTGTGTCTGCGTCAGGCAGCTGATGATGTGATTCTATGCCACTTCATTACGATGATAATAAAAATAATGCATAATATCGATTAGCTAGAAATCGTGCCAAGTTAATTCTATCGACTCAGCATTCATTCAGAATGGATTTTTCCCAATAAAGGCTTGTCCTAGCCATTATTTTTTTTACTGATGTAGCTGATCCAGGTACACTTCCCTGTTGATCCCCTTTAAGCTTTATTTTCACGTTACTATTGTAAAAAATACTGCTTAAACTGAACAGAAACAACTGTGCAGCAGCACTTTGTAGTACGGCTGTGTAGTGTGCTCCCCGTGGGCATCTTTGTCTGTGTGGTAGTTCGCTGGCTTTATTAACAGATCATGCCCAGAAGAATTTGTGCTTCACATAAAATACAACAGAAAGAAATCAAGAATTTTAACGTGAGGAAGAGCAGAGTGGGTAGTGAAGAAGATCTGAAGGCTCGCTGGGATATGTTTGGTAGGAGTGGGTAGAAGCATCCCTCAAGGCACAGAGAATGATACGCCAGAAACAGAAACCTGAGCTGTGTGAAACCTGTGCAGTTATGCTGAAGTTCGTGCACATACACCTCTTTGATTCAGCTAAGCTTTGACATCTTCTCCTTAATATTTTGCCAGTGGTTTTCATATTTTTATGCTTCTGAAATACGTGTCACTGGAGGGCAGGAAACTGTCTTCGCTCACAGAGGGAGTGAGTCTGGTCCTGGTTGACCCAGTGGATCTGAGAATATTTGCTGCAGCGAAACTTGCATGGCGTGTGTTCAGGTCTGGGGGGAGAGTTTGTTGGATTCTGCTAATTTTTTGTGTGTGTATGTGTATTTTAGCAGCTCTTCATGTCTGCAAATAGTACCTCACCATCTTCGTGCGACACCTCTCCAGGTGAGAGAAGCATCGACAAAAACTTGCTGGAAAAGGCTGGACTGGCTGAAGATGAGCCAGAACTGCATGAAGAAAACAGTAAAGACTGTGTTGTGTGCCAGAACGGCCCGGTGAACTGGGTTCTCCTACCCTGCAGGCACACGTGCCTGTGTGATGGCTGCGTTAGGTATTTTCAGCAGTGCCCAATGTGTAGGCAGTTTGTTCAAGAATCTTTTCCACTGTGCAGTAAAAAGGAGCAAGATGAAGATGAATCAACCCAGATCTTGGAAGATGTTCTTCCTGGGAGAGTTTTTTAACGGGGACAAAAATAGAACAACTGGGTTGTGTGCACCGAGGTTAAAGGCAGAGAACAGACTGTTTATGGGAGGATATGTAGCATTAACTTGTAGGGTTTTGCTTTTCATTGCTAGGTAATTTTCAACTTCCTTATATGTCTTCGCTCCATATGCTCGCAGGAACGCTACATTTGTCTGTGCAATGTGGACAGGAGAAGTGCGTAGGAGATCTTTGAAGGATGTGATTATTTTTGTAACTTAGTAGTTTTTCACGGAGTACTATTGCAGGCTATTTTGATTACTAAATTTAGTTTATCTACTGAAAAAAAGAATTAAAACTTGCAAGTGAAGTTGAAGTGCACGCAGCTCATGTATATTTATTGTATTTAAAATATTAGAGCAACGTTTTAATTCACTATAATTTAGCAACCTAGCACTTTACAGATTGTAACTAATGAAGGAAAGGATCTATTCTTCATGGTTAAACCCGTGTATATTTATTTTGTAGACAAAGGCTGGACTGACAGGAGCTGGAAGCTGAAGTTGTTCAGGACACTGTTTCTGTCTGTTTTGAAAGTGTGTGTGCGTGTGTGCATGCGTGAGGGACCTGAGCCAAAGCCTGTTTGAATGAGTGGAAAGGTTTTTGTTGGTAATTGTTGGCTTGAACTGAACCTTGCTGACACTTCTAAGCCCAAGCCACTGCTACGTCCCCTTGAGACAGACTCAATCTTACTGGCAGTGGCTACAAGAACTTTTTCTCCATGCAAATGTTAATTAATCTGTGGAGTTGTTACTTGGGCAGTTCTGCTGTGCTGTTCTTACCTGAGTAGCCTGCTTTGGGGAATTTCCAACTCTTCACACTTGCATTGTCAGATGGGATGAAAAGTTGACCGTTTATGTTTTCTTTTATCAATAGTCGCAGGAAATTTGTGTACTCTAATAAAGAAAGAAACTAAAGAATTGCAGAACGTTATTTCTCTTTTTCTCCCAGTGGTGTACTGTCAGAAGCAATAAAAATGGCTGTTGAGAAATTGTTTTGCTTGAGAGCCAAATTCTTCTAAAGACAGGCTGGGTTTCCTTTCTGCTGGTATAAGACACAAATACAGACGCTTCTTAGAACCTTTAGAAAACAGGGAGTAGCAGCTCTCTTTCTTCCCTCTTGTTCCCTTGCGGCTTTGCCCCACATCCAGTTTCTGGACAGCTGCTCAGTCCTGGGGAGAAAAAGCCGTGCTCTAAGCTCTTCAGCTGCACTTTCCTGCAGCTCCTTTATCTATGCCGGAGCTGACTTCTGTGTGCCACACACACAAGGTCCTGCACACCTCCAGGACAGGGAAGGAAGCTTCCCCCTGCCCAAGGTATTCCATTTCATCTGCCGTTCTGTTTGTTTTGCCATCATCCTGCTACCAAGTTCCTGGCAGTCACCTTTGGGAAGAAGATGGAGGTGGTCACAAAAAGAGCAGTGCTTCGTTGTAAAGCTAGATAGAGGCTGGGAATTGATGCATGTGACCACAGATTTCCAGCCGGTGAGCCCATGGGCTGTTGGCGGAGCTGTTTATCTGGTCTACCTAGAGTGACCTTCCCTGCCCTAGACAACTCCGGAATAAACGGCTGGCCGAATCAGGCTGCTGTTTGCACTGTACGTCAGAAAGGAATCAAACGTGGCTGCGGGGACTGAGAAGTGCTCGGTGCAGAGAGCTTCTGAAGACAGATGGTCCTGTTCGGAAATCATCGTGGCAAAGAGTGGTGTGTTTGAGGCAACCCAAGAGACTGAGAACAGCAAGAGGAATGCAGAGAATGTAGTAACGGAAGGAACACGTGCTGGATGCAGCGCTGGTGGCAGCAAGGCCGTACCTCGGATGGGACCACAGTGCAGATGTGGAGCAACAGCAGCGTGATGCAACTTGGGCCCAGAGCTGCCTGTATTAAGGGAGAATGTGAAGCCTGTAAATGTCATCTGGTGTCTTCACTGCTGAGTGTGAGCCACAGAGGCATGAGAAGGATCTGACAGACAGCATTCCTTGCCTTCTGTTTCACTGTAGGCAGTCTTGACCGGACCATTTGGACACACGTCTTGGTGCTAGTGAGTATGTGAATGTGCAAGAATGAGTGGGTGAGGTAAGCCTTGAAAATAAAAATCACCTTCCCTGTCTACATGCTTCTGCATCGGGTCTTGCTAGCTTGGTTGTTACAAACCTGCTGGAAGCAGTTGCTGAGTGTAGCCTCCCTGTCTGTGTCGCTGACTGTTCTGCCATGAAATCAGAGCGGCCGAGGTGGCGATGGGGGAAATAATTGCTCCTCAGCCTCCTCTTTGTGTGCGTGTGTCACTTGTGAAAGGGAGAGCTGGCACAAGTCGTTCTGTGATTCTGTGGGCTCTCAGAAAAATTAATGAAGACCTCTCCGCAGCTGCACCAAAGAGCCTGAGCGATGACAATAGCTGTTCCACACGAACAGTTTACCTGTACTTGGGATGGAGAACATGCGGGTTATTATTCAGAGGAGTGGCTTAGTGCTGCGCTAGCTCCAGTCTGGAGCTGGGCCCTGTTTCATTGTTGGCAGGGACTTGGGTTTTGTCCATGTAGATGATCAAAGAAAGGTTTTTCTTTTTCTCTTTTACTGATTGACCGCAGTAGTCAGCAGCACCACTACGTTAACATTTCCCAACAAGGCAGTGCGATCTGGGCTTTTTTTAATCTCGAAGTGAAATGGTATTCAAGTCAACTCCGCGGAGGATTGCCTGCTCTGTCTTATCTGCCAACCAATCGATGCCAGTATTAAATAATAATGGCAAACAGGATGTAGCCGTGCTGAACTTCCAGGCCGTGTATTTACCATTAAGTCTCCCAGCTTTTCATTTGTTTCATGTTCTATTTTTAATAGCATTTTCCAGAGATGCTTAGTTGCTTTATCAGATCTAACAAGCTTCCTTGCTGGCCCAAATCAAAGAGCTGACTGAGAGTTATAAAAAGGACAGAAGCTGCCTTATTATGTTTGCCCTTCTAAGGAGCCATTTCAAAAAAAAATGGATCAGGTGAGAAGTAAAAGGAGCAGCCCTAAAGCTGCCTCGTGTGTCCCTCGGTTGTCTTAAACCAGGACTCGAGACTGTAATAGCGAAATAAAACCTTCCTGGGAGCCACTAAAATGGGGAATACTGACAGAGGCTGTTCTCCTCTGGCATCCTGCTGTAATAAACGTAACAAAAAATTCCTTTCCCACTTGTCGTAGATTACGTTTATGGGTTTGGTGACATCAAGGAACACGTGCAGACGTCTGGCACCAAGACTCGCTTCTCTTCAGCGGTGCTGGGGTGTTACAAATCTGTGATGATTTTTGTTGCAGGGCAGAGGTGGGAGTTAATCCTCACCGCTTGGTTTGGGTCATCGGCTGCAATCAGAGCTGTGAAATGAGTTAACCAAGCTAAGGGATGTTACCTGGGGATATCCCGAGGTGCCAGCGGGCTGTGAGGCAGATATCTTCCTCTGTAAAGGAAGGTGCTCAGCTGGGATGCTCCTGCCTCATGCAAGCAGGGGACTAAGGGCAGGAGGAAGACAATTCCGGTCAATTCATCTTAAAAATGAGATGCAGCTGCATCTAAATGAGGAGGGATCCCGCTTTAATTATGCAATCTCGTAACAGGAAGGATTTAAAACAGTAAAAAATACTATGTCAGCGTATTGCTAAGGCTAGATGAAGTCCTCAGTGGAGGTTGATGTCCAAAGCAAGGAGTCTGTTTCTCTGACAATTGCTTTTCAAAAAAAGTAATTTGAAATTTTGTTTCAGAAACCCCCAAAATTCCACTCTTCCTCCCTCCACACGTACTCTTCAGCCATGGAAGGGGCGATGGCTTTGCCACAGTCATTGCCGCAGTCGCTGTGTTTATCCATCTTTCAGAAAACCCCCGCGCTACCTGCGTGGGGTCTGGATGCTCTTAGGGTCGGGTGAAGCCCAGATTTACTTTTGTAGGGCCAGCATAAGTTACCTGGACAATCGGTGCTCCCTGTTTTGTATCTTCAGCCGGCGGTGCCCTCGTATCAGCAGCAGGTTTGTGCCAAGAAGGCCCCTGTAGGTTTTTGACACCTCCTCCAGGATTTTGCCTGCTTGCAGTGAGGGTTTGGGGCAGTTCCTAGCGTTCTGTACTCTCCCATGGCAGAGCCACTTGACATCTAATATTTCTTGGCAGATTTTTCAATAGCAGCTGGAGTCAGGGGACTGGTGGGAAATCTAATGCATCACTTATCTCTCCTAGTGCTATTTATTTAGTGTCTATCAGCTCCTTGTGCACAGCAATATTCCAACAAACAGGCTAGAGGGAGGGTTGCTAACTTGTGAATTATCTTGATAGTCGTTCCTCTTCGTTTTTCCTTCTCTCTCTGCAGATGTTATTGAGTTCGGAGGCAGCGAGACCCCAGAGATTACGGGGTTGCTGCGCATCCATCTCCTGCCACCAGAACTGGCTGGGAGATGCGGATGTTCTCCTGCTGCTTAGCGGGTCACATACAGCACAGACACCCTCCCCTAGGCTATCTGATGTTGCTCTCCAGTTCCCGAGGGTCCTTGATTTCGAGGGTTTCCCCTGCAAGGAAAGAGCCTAGACCACGAGCTCAAAACACGCCGCCTCGCAGGAAGCCGGGGGTGGGATTTTGCTGGGTGGGATTTTTGCTGGTCATGGTAGGAGCAGGCCAGCGATTCACAGCGTACAGCAGCTCGAAGAGCAACGCTTTTCACCAGGCGCTGCCGTACACGGAGGCGAGATGGACGAGCCAGCTGCTGCTGGGCCTTTGAAAGCCAGCTTCTTCCTAGGTGGTCAGCACCAGCCCCCGGCTGCAGCGCCATCCAAACCCTCCTCCTCTGGGACAACTTGCTCCGAGGCAGCTTGGATCCCACGAGGAGTTACCCTTGCTGTAGGACCGAAGAAAGACTATTTGCCAATGTGCCTTTCTTTGATGGATTCGTGTTTATGTGCACATGAATAGCCCAAGCTATAGCTTTTCCAGCCTCTCAATCTTTAAGCATCTTCCCAGGCCATGAAAGCGTGTGAATAAATCTGCCAGCCACAGTTCTCCCTTTCAGCCCCAACTTCTTAACAAATACCGAAAAGTCTCCATCAAGTCCACCAGGATTTGATGCTCTATCGCTAACAAACCATTTTGCTTTTCCCCTGTCCTGAAAAAAAGGTGTGGGATGATATAAAGGCCTCTCGGCATGCTGATGTGTTTTTATGGGGTCGTTCATACCCTTCATTTCAGCAACCTGTACCTCGCAGGTCCCAAGGCACAACTGACACTTACTCCGCAGCACCTCGTGGGCACGGGAACGTGCGGGCTTCGTAATTCTGCTCTGCAGAGCTGCACCCTCAGCAGTGCTTTCTCTGGGTACTCTTGCTGGGTTTGCTAGGGAGATTGGCAGATTTCTCTGCCATTCTTCCTGGTTTATCCGTGCAGCGGTGGGTGCTGCACAGAGCAGGGCAAAACCACAGGGGCAATGCAATCCCAAGGGCATAGCCACCCATTTTTGGTTTTTGAAGTCTTCTTTCTCCAAATGAGCTCCTTAAAGTTCAAGGGTAGGAATAATTTGTGGTCTTGTTGCATCTCTTACTAGGAGCAACGTAACCCTTTGTAGCAGGATTAAGAGCTGGACCTTGGTCAGGCAGCGACCCCCCACCACAAATCTGATCTAGTAAGCTGTTCTCATCCCTTGTACATCTCGTTTCCAAGAGCATCCTCTCTTTTTCTTCTTTTCTACCTCCTGCTAACTTGTTGATCCCCTTGGAGGCAGGGCTGGGAGTTCGGGAGCGTCGGGGTCCATCACACCGGGCTGCCAGCGTCCCTCCAGCCCCACCACCAGGCTCCTCCAAGGAGCAGCGACCTCCACCTTGCTCTGCTGGGTGGTGGCTGGGGACGAGGTGAGGTTGGTTCTTAGGGAGCAGCCTTTACAACTGGACACTTGGATTTATTCCCTGTTTTACAAGCAAAGATGTCAACACGGGTGGTGGGGCGTTGTACGACACCCCCAGTTTCCAAGCCTTGTTTTGCAACTCGTTCAGGGGACTGGACCAAAATGCTAAACATCCCTTTTTGACCTCAGCGGGTTATCTGCATTTACACCTCTAGCTGCACACACACACGTGTACGATTTCCGTGCAGCCCGAGGTGTTCCCTCCACAGGTGGTGCCGAAAGCCGCGTGCTGGAGGCAGGGGCAGCTCTCAACGGGAGCAGTGTCCCTCGTGTTTGCCTTTCACGCCTGGATTCCCAGCCATTTCGGAAGGATTTCCTCCACCCTAGAGCCCTGGCTATGTCTGAAACCTGACCCAGCCTGGCAGCTCTTGCTCTCTCCTTCAAGGAATTTCTCCACAAGACACGTCTTCAGCTGGAGCCAGGCTTCCAAGGAGAGTTGCTTGAAGGGCGCAGCTAGGGAAGAGATTTCCCCGGTGGCATGTCCTCTTGCTCATCTCCAAGCCTGCCTGGGAGCTGCCGGGGCCGCCAGTCGAGCAGCTCGGCCGAGCAGTGCCTCCGGAGGGACCAGCGCCTCGTTTCCTCGGGACCATCTGCTCGCAGCAGCCTCAGTCTGCCCCGAGCCCTCCAGCAAGCTGCTTCCGTTGCCGGCTGGAAATGGTGTGAAAAATCCCAGCGCTGTAGATTACACGGGGCGAGGACACGGGATGCAGCCACAGGGAGCTCTGCCACCAGCGGGCATTTACAGCGTGTCCCTGGGCACGGCGCAGCCCCGAGTGAGGCTCAGGAGCTGGAGTGGGATGCTGCTGGCATGGAAACGTAGACCCATGCCGGTTTGGGGTCCGCTTTTTGCTTTTTTCTTTATTTTGGCTTTGGTGGGACTTACCCGAGCGGCTCGCACAGCTGTGCGTCACGTAACAAGGTGAGGGAGCTGACAGCTCCCATACTTCCTTCAGGAATAAACAGAAGAGACACCGGCTTTACTTGTTGCACCCTGCCTACTGGGACGTTTTCACTAAGATCTGGTTCTCATGAGGTGGGAAACGTGGGCCTTAGCAGTAGGTACACCCAGCCTTCTCCAGAGAAACTTGCCATCAGGTGTAGCTTCCACGGATCCACTATTTTCCTTACCCTCCCTCCTCAGCTGATGTTACCGCCGTACACACAACCAGGCCGGCGGGCGTGTGGTCGTACCGAGCCGCCCCAAACAAAACCCCACAGACCTGCTGCATCCCTGCCATGGGACACGCTGCGACGCCAGCCCTGGGGAGGAGATTTGCTTCTTGCTTCGGGCAGCTCGGGCATCGTTCCCCTTGCACCGAGCCCGCACCCACCCTGCGCCCTTCCTCTCACCCCGTATCAGGGTGTTTTTTCCACGGCTCGTGGCAAGGTTTTGTGAAACCTCCAAACATGACAGCGTGGGGGAACAACGCTCCTCAGGATGCTTTGGGGTTTCCATGGTGCTGTCAGCCCCGCAGAGGCCCGCATTGGATGTCCCAGCCCCAAATATTCTTCCGATCACTGCTGTTACTGCAAAATGCAAAACCCGGGGGGCGGTACAGACGGAGCAAGCTCGGCTGCCTTAAATTAGCACCGTGCCAGCATTCGCCAGCTCCTGGGGCGCGGGGATCCCGGTGCCAGCAAAACCCCGGGGGCTTGGGGAGCCTCGCACCTTGCCCCCGGGCAGGATGCGTGCCCCGACCCCGCAGACGGCTCAGCCTCGTGGCTCCACACCTGCCTGCACGCCGGGGCCGTGGGAGGGGAAAGGGCCCTGCGATGGTTCGTTTATTAGGATGGAGCTGTAGGATGAGACAGATGGCTGCGGTTTGTTGGCAGGGAACCCCGCTCGTGTTTGTTTAATTAGTCACAAGACAGACTGAGCAGGCAAACCCGTCCGCGGGGTGAGCCGGACCCTTTGCGCCTGACGTCCAGGGATCCCCCCCGGCTGCAGCACCCACCGGCACACGGCCACTTTTGGGGAGCGCATTTGGGGTGAGGGGGCTTGCCGTGACTTTCCCTCGATCCCTTTGCTTCTCGCTCCCCCTGCAACTCCTGACACTGGAGTGCTGTGCCCCTAACAGGGATGTGGGACGATGGCAAGGTACCGGTGTCCCTTGTCCCCAAGCTGGGCGTTGATCACACCTCCAACATCTTTTCCCCGTGACCCCAAAGAGCCACACTCTGCACCTTTACTTGTGCTTTGCGGAGCGTTGTCCAAATCCTGCCCCACATCTGCCGGCTCCCTGCGGGCACTCGTTTCCCTTTTTCTTCCTTCCTAGGCATGCAGGTACCACTCATCCCCTAAATACCAAAGAGATGGAAACCACAGGGCAAAGCCACAGCCCCAAACCCACCCCCTGCCCCTACACCCCCCCCCTTCCACCCCACTTGGCAGCACACAGCAGCGGCTTCACCCCTGGGCGTGCAAAGCGGCTTTCAAAAAATATTAAAAATAAATATATGGGGCTGTGGCTTTGCCCTGTGGTTTCCATCTCTTTGGTATTTAGGGGATGAGTGGTACCTGCATGCCTAGGAAGGAAGAAACAACGCCCTTCCTTGCGACACGAAGCAGGGCTGCATCTCCTCCACCCCAAACCACCGAGACCCCCAAACCCCCCCCCGAACAAGCCGAAATTCCCCCTCGCTCCGCTAGATGGAGGCTTCCTCCAGGCTCCGCGGGCAACCCGCAGCGCGTGGAGGCGGGGGGGCACGACCCGGCTTGGGGGGGGGGGGGGGGGGGAGGCGAGTTTGGGTTCGTTTCTGATTTTTTTAGCATTTTTTAATTTGGGGGGGACCGCGCCGCGCTCGGCTGCTTCTTGCTGGAGGGGGGAGGGGGGGGGGGGGGGAGGAATTGCGCGGGGAGGGGGCAGAGAAAAGGCGCGCCCCCCGCCGTGGCCACGCCCCCTCGCTCTATGACGTCACCGCTATGCAAATGAGCGGCATGTGGGGAGCGGGGGCCCGGCGCGCCGCCGGCCTCAGTCTCGCGCCGCGGAGCCGCCGCCGCCGCTCGCGCCCCGCGCCCCCCTCCCCCCCCCGGCCTTCCTCCTCCTCCTCCTCCTCCTCTTCCTCCTCCTCCTTCTCCCTCCCCCTCCTCCCCCCGCCATGGCTCGGCCCCCCCCGCGCCCCCCCCCCCCGCCCCCGCCCCCGCGCGGGGGGGGGGGGGTGTGGGGGGGGGGGGGGGGCAACTTTTTTTTATGAAAAAAATAATATTTTTAGTAATTTTGGGGGTTTTAGGGGGGCGACGGGCTTTGGTGCAATCGCCCACCCTAACGGCAAGGGGGGGTGGTTATGCCCCCCCCCAACCCCCCCCGCCGTGGGGGTGCGTGGGGAGTGGGTGCTTGGGTGCCCTGGGGGGGGGCTGAAAATGAAGGGGGGGGGGGGCAAGAAATGGGGGGGTCCCGGGGGGGGGATAGAAAATGGGGGTGCTGCTGGGGGGGAGGGGGCACAAAATGTGGGAGTTCTGGGGGGGGGCGCAAGATGGGGGTGTCCCGTTGGGGAGACACAAGATGGGGTTGTCCTGGGTGGGGGGGGGGCACAAAGCGGGGCCGGGGCTGGGGGAGCGGGAGGCTGCGCTGCCTGGGCTGCTGCGGGCCTTCCTCCTCCTCCTCCTCCTCCTCTTCTTCCTTCCCCCCCCCCGCTGACCCTCCCCTCTCTGTTCCAGGTGCGAAGCCCCCCGCCGAAGCTCCAGCCCCGCTCCCGTGCCTTGCCCACCCTCGCCGCCCAGCCAAGGGCCAGCTCCGCTCACGCAGCCTCCGCCGGCCTCCTCCTTTTTCCACTCCCCCCCCATTTTTGACCATTTTCACCCCCCCCCGCCACCTCCACGTCGCCTCGGGGGACCCCGCCGCTGCTCCCGAGCCAGAAGAAGGGCGCCCAGACCCCTCACCGAGCCCCGCAGCCCCCCGCCACCAACCCACCCTCGCTGCGCAGCCGAGATTTTTTCCCACCCCTCCGGTTCCCCCCCGCCCGGCGCCACGAGACGAGAGCGGGAGGGCTGGGGGGGGCAGAGGCTCTCCCCTTTATTTATTTTCACCCCCCGGCCCCTCTCACCATGATGTTTCGCGACCAGGTCGGCGTGCTGGCCGGCTGGTTCAAGGGCTGGAACGAGTGCGAGCAGACTGTTGCGCTGCTCTCGCTGCTCAAGCGCGTCAGCCGGACCCAAGCCCGCTTCCTGCAGCTCTGCCTCGAGCACTCCCTGGCAGACTGCACCGAGCTGCACATCCTCGAAGGGGAGGCCAACAACCCCGGTGAGTCCTCGCTGCAAAAAATCCCCCCCCCCCCTCTCTTTTATTCCTTTTATTTTTCCCCCCTTTCGGCCGCGGCCTCGGTCTCCGCTCGGTGCTGTAATGCTGGCAGAAAGGGGGAAAAAAAAAATTAAAATAGAGGTTTTGGAGCCAGGTCTCCCCACCGTGACTGCACCGAGAGCTTTTTCCTCGTACGTTTTAATGCTCGACCCCCTGACGGCTCCTTTCGGTTGGGTTCCGCGCAGCGAACTACTCCAGCCTATTGCGTGGTGTAACTACGGTAGCATGAATGATTGGTGGCTTTGCTTTTTCTCCGTTTTTTT